>NC_069122.1:6062715-6195215 GCF_026914265.1 Mya arenaria
GATGATGATGATGATGATGACATTGTTGACAATTTCCTAAGTGACACACGTAAAATCAACATTTAAAAGTTAGTCACATATTCTTATCTTAATAAATAAGTACATGCTGAGTAATGTCATGAAACGTACTATGAGTATGAGGGAAAGATTATCTTCATCGAGTGTGACTAATGTTTCAAGACCTTATATTACAAATACAAACATTATATCATAAATTATTACACATACATTTAATTCATTTACTCAAAGTGAGAACAAATGTCTATATCAAATTTCACAAATTGAAAAGAACGCGTGTGTACGAATTTGTTTAAACCGTTTTGGTGGAAAGAAAGAATAAATGATAAATCATGTTAAAAGCAACACATAACCAATATCATACCTCGTAAAGTATGAAATGATTTTTAGTAAATGTCCAGCTGTTACAATAAGCTCATTCGAGTTTTTTACGCCTTATCATTCTTGGTTGAAATGCATACATTGTAAACGCCATTTTGAGAAGAGCACCATTTTTCATCTTCAACCATTAAATGCCATTTGATCTATTTGATTAAAAGAGTGGTAGAACACTTTTAAAATACATTAAACAGACTATCAATACATTATTATATTAAATTATAAGGGTGGATACATATCTTTGAGATCTTTCCATGTGCGATTGCCCGTAAAATGGTTTACGGTCCGAGGGCGTAGCGCGATGGTTAAAACATTTAAAGGGTCTATGCAGATGGTTACGACTGAAAAACGGGGTGTTTATATCAGGGGCGGTACCAGGAATCGACGTTAGAGGGGGACATAACTGTGGGGGCGTAACCTTTGACTTGCGCTCCTTCTTCAGAACCGAAATGAATTTGATTTAAAGTATTGGTTGTAAGTCCAATACATACTTAACAATTTCTAGTTCGAAATGGTGCATTGTGTGCGTATTTTATTACTTTGTTCTCCTATATTGAAATAAAAAGTGAACTTGGACGATTAATTGGGCTATCACTGGGCGCGCCACTATCCCCCCTTGGGTCTTGATCCGCTTGTGTACACGGTATCATTGCATAAGATATATTATACAATGCCCCTTCATTGTGTAGAATGTATGGAATAGAGAAGAAATGCGCAAATAATATGTTTAAACTGTAAATTAGCCTAAAGAGCACATCGATCGAGTGAAGTCATTTGCATAATTTTGAAGTTTTATTTACAATTCAAAGCAATTAACATGCATTTGCTAAACAAATAAAAGTGACATAAAATATTTAACTATAATCTCAAGTTACAAGAAGTACAGTAAAATGCAGAACAAATAATTTTAATATTATGCTCGGCTGGTAAATTTTATTGTTGTTAACAAAACGTTTTGAGCCAAACATTTGAATATCCATGAATGGTTAAATATAACATTTATATGTCAGAATGTATGGGAGAATGTCATCTATTAAAGCTAGCCAAAATGTTTTATTCAAAACAAGTGCAAGTTGTACAAGTACAGGTCTGGTTTTAAAGGTTATAAAATGTTCAAATGTGTGAACATTTGGATGCTTAACATAAAATTGCTCAATATACTTCCGTCAGACGGCCGTTTTGTAAAAAAAACGTTTGTCAAAGTGTTTTAAGAAACTAAACTCTCAATCAAACTCTTGTAAAAGACCGAAAACGGGGATCCGTAAGTGGCGTAGACTGCGCCATGTTTCATTTAAAAATGATGAAGAAATAGTGAAGTTATCTTTGTTTAACGTCTTCATTCGAAGCAAAATGTTGCCCTCCGTAGCATTTTTGACGCAATTTATCACGTGGTATACACACACTGGTGAACATATCACTTTGCAAATGTTCGCTACAAGCTTCATCACTCTACGAATACCATTCCTTCACTCCTATTCATTCAGTTTTGTTTTTTTTCTCCACAAAGGAGATGAATTTTAAAAATATTAACCCTGGACAAACTCATTTCTCTCTTCGTTAAAAGCTGTTCGAAATGTAACAAAATATTATTCAGAATATAACCTATAGCCAATAGGCATTCATTTACTATTAGACTTAATCATTAATAACTTCATCTTTCGCGGATGTTTAAAGGGACTGTACACCAGATTTTTTCTCTAACGAATCTTAGGACAATTATCTAAAAGAATGGGTTACGCTTTGATATCATAATTGTAAAAACAGTACCAAAATGAAAAAAAAAATTGTGTCGGATCTCGGGTTCGAACCTGTGTCGCCAAAATCGCAGTCCAGCGTCGTATCCACTGAACTACGACGGCTTACTCTTATTGGAAGACATAATTAAGCTATACACCTACCTCGGTAATATCACATGATAACACCGACTAGCCAATCACGCATAAGGAACGAATTCTACCTGGTAGACATACCCAGTAATCTTTTTTAATGGAAAAATACGAAATAACTGCTAAACTTAAATAAATTGTAAATGATGTGGTACTTCAGTTAGTAAGTTTCAATGCATTGTTCACATCGATGCCAAGTTTATGTCAGTTTTCGACCAAAATTTTTTTCGCTATTTTATCATACGGAGTACAGCCCCTTTACGCTCACTTCGCCCATTCTTAATCATTAAAATGTTACTTCATGTTATTTTACTATTACGTAGTACAAAGCTCTTGGTCACTACAGGGAATAATCTCATCCGCATGAAGTATTCAGAAATTAGTTAATGGCATTTACAAATTGTATCGTGTGGCCTTGACGTATAGTATATAGTAAATATATATATACTAATATTATGATAATTCTAAAGCAATTTATGATCACTAAATGCATTGTAACCTCGAATATATATTTTCTCGCCAATATAAAAGATAAATAAGTCGTACAAAGCGATATTATTTTCTAGTGCAGTAACTATTGATTTGCGCACTTTTTGTAATACTTTAGCATTTTCAAAAAGAAATCCAATTTGTTTTATCGGAAAATCAGTCTTAAGTAACTAGCTAGCACAGCGGGGAGGAGGAGAAGTGACGAGGAACAAACCGGATGGCCCGTTGCAAGCGGTCAAGAGATGGGTAGAAAACGAACCGAACAGAATAAGAAATGGGCCCAACATTTAAACGTACACCAACACTACTTATATGCATCAACAAGAATTACTTATGACGATTTGTCCTGAACTCGAATATTTTCAGGCGCGTAGCTGCCTTTCGCGTGTACGCGGCTGAATCCACAATATTCTGACCAAAAAATCAAAAACAAATCAGCCAAATTTACAGTATGCGTACTTGACTGCATGATCCTAAAACTGTCCATTTCAAGTTCTAAATTAAGAACCTCGGATCGCCTAGAACGCATAAGATTGCACCATGCTTTTGAAAATTTGTGGCATGTCCCTGACCCCCTAGCACAATTATGAATCCACATGAATAGAGGGTAGCTACTCCCCTGATTGTATGTTTCTCTGAATGTGTTTATATAGCCAATGTTACACGAAGCCCGCTTTTTCAAGTTTTTCAACCGGTTTTCTCGCCACCACACCCTACGTAATCTCATGCGTGATAGTCAACATTCTGACGTTGACGTACTAAAACTTAAAGCGGTTAACAGCGGTTTGGCGTTAGCTTTATAGGGGACTTTATGACAGGACGCTATTCCGACATCCTGTATCAAGTCGAGTTCGGTCTGTACACGCTTATCGGTCGAGACCGTTTTTTATGAACTGTATTGTCTTAATTACAACTCAACTCAACTCAATGAACTTTATCGATGAAATATTAAACAAGATTGTAATAAGATCAAACGAATACCAACCCTCGTCTGTTTAGATGCGCGACTCAATACGCATTTCAAAGAGAGCTTTAAAAAAATACGAACTTGTGCTTGACGCCTTCTTTGTTGTTTTTTATCGTTTAAAATTTCAAACAGGTGTGCGTGTGAATAGGTGCCGATTCTTAAAAGCAGTGCTTTACCTTGACAAAGGGAAATAACCACTGCGTTTGACAAGTGACCAGTCTAAATGAACAGGCAAGGAATAGGTTTGTTGATTATTGTTAAAGACTAATCGTTTATTAAGGAAAGTTGAAATAAATGTGTTATTGATAAGTTTTCATATTTCTTATAACCTAAACCCTTGTCCATTAAAAATTGTTTCCCTATAGACTCGGCGAGTCTATTGGTGAAAAAAGATGAACATCCTTCCATATAAAATAAAATGGTTTAATTGCCAAATCGTTAGTTTGGAAAACAACGTTCATGAAATGATTATAAAATGTCATTGTTTATTAAGCAGTCGCGGAATGTTCATAGGTGTTTGTATTTATCACATGCGTCCAGCAGTTGTGTCTGTATACCGGGCTCCTTGGTGGTATGTCCAGCGTCTGGTACCAAGTGGAAGTCTGCTTCAGGGATCACCTTAATTACAAGTAAATGAAGATATATAAGGAATCCTTCTTCATATTCTGTGCTAGTGAAATCTGACAGCGATCCTTAAATTATTTAAAAAAAAATGAAATCCCATGAGTGTTTTACGTTATAAAATCAATAAAAATCCGGAACTTAAACGAAGCAAGAAGCACCAGAGTGGGACGTTCCGAGTGGGGAAGATTTGAATAATAGACGCCTTGCCAGTGTGTGTATACCACGTGATAAATTACGTCATAAATGCTACGCCAGGATGCACAATTTTGATTCAAATAAAGACATTCAAACTAAGACTACAACTTTATTTTTTCTTCATCATTTTAAATGAACATAGCACAGTATACGCCGCTTACGGAGCTCCGCCTTCGGTCCATTACCAGAGTTTGATTGAGAGTTTAGTTTCTTAAAACACTTCGATAAACAATTTAACAAACCCGCCGCCGGATTAAGCACTGTCAAAACAATGTTTTGGAAACAGGTTCGTCGAAGTGTTTGAGAAAAACTAACACTCTTAAAGCTGCATAGACAGTTAGACTGTCCTTTGTTTGATTTAAAATGGTGAAGAAAAATAACAGTTATTTTTGTTTTAAGTTTTCATTTGAAGCAAAACGTTGCCTTCGGACGTAGCATTAATGACGTTGTTTACCACGTTGTATACACATACTGCTTGCCCTGATTCCATTATAAATGACATACCTTATACAGATCCCAGGCAGTAACTGCAGGGCACATGATATCATAACGGCCCTGAATGATTGTAGTCGGAATGTGTCTGATCTTGTCAATGTTTGCAAGAATCCATTCATCTTTCTCAAAGAAGGCACCATGGACAAAGTAATGGCTAGAATAAAGAAAAAAATCGTCTAAATTGCATACTTGTATACATGTTCAACCCTTCCATCTGTAACGAGTGTCAAAAATAATTAGAACATAGTAAAACCAAATGACCAGGTAACGTTTAAAAGAGTCAAATGGCACTTTAATAATTTAATTATGAAACTAGA
The DNA here is from genome assembly GCF_026914265.1 of Mya arenaria. Lineage (NCBI taxonomy): Eukaryota > Metazoa > Mollusca > Bivalvia > Myida > Myidae > Mya > Mya arenaria. The sequence continues at coordinate 6,068,085 of NC_069122.1, forward strand.
TGGTCACCCGAAATGCAAATACAAACAACTTACCACTCAATCCTGGTGACTTGAAGTGCAGTTGGATCGTCCTCCGCCCACAGCAGTTTGGCTTGGTCGAGATAAAGATTCAATGTGGACACCTCCCAACGACTCCACGCCTTGGCGACCTTACGTTGCACATTTGTGTCATCGCACGTGAGCCGCCGGTAATATGCACTCATGACGTCACGTCGCTCCACCTTAAGGAAGATAAAAAAGGTTTTGTTTTTAATTCTTTGATTGGCTGAAATTAATTTAAAACTTGCGGCACGCCAGTCGCTGGAAATATGCACTCATAAAATTACATCGCTCCATCTTCAGTGTGTGTATACCACGTGATAAATTACGTTACGTCATCTATGCTACTTCGGAAAACAATGTTTGATCTTGTTTCTATGAGATTATAAGTATGTCTGTATCTTCTAACTGTAACTACGTACATTTACACGCACTTGAGCTTTTTTATTTTGTTTTTGTTCCATTAATAACGGTTAAAATGCCCCTGTATTAAAACATTTTGTTAATGCACGGTTATTGAATACCGGAGGGCTTCACGATTATGCGCGCACTGCCAAATATGTTCATACACTGATAAAACCGTTATTGTAAATATTCCATGTTTATATTTACACTCATTATTTACAAAACTTCTTTGGGTAATCCAACTAAAACGCTGAAATATAACGCTTCCAATATATTTCAACGTACTATACTGTAAATGTAAGTTTTTGAACAGCAGCTGTGTCAAACATGGCACTTGTTTCATCGACGTCACATACCTTGTACCGATATAAACGTAATTTAACCAATCACATACCTTGTACCGATATAAACGTCATTTAACCAATCACAGACATCGTTTGTTTGATGAAACCATTATCAGAGGTATTCCGAACATATTGAGTTCATATGGAATATATAAATGCAATTGAAAGAGCATGCGTTAATCTAAGAAAGCGCTTTAAATAGTGGTGTAAAACATTATTCTGACCGAATGGTCTTGGTATTGTATTGAACTAGACTGACATGGGTATACGTTGACACTGTGTGGGTTCTTGTAATTGATCTCGGATGAGAAGTATAACAAATATGTTTTACCTCAGGGACTGGTTTCACAAATAATTCAAACTCATCCGGAAAGATGTAACTGGCTCCCTCCTGATATAACCAAATCAACTCCTTTCTAAAAAATAACGATATAATTTCAGACCATGGTAAAGGTGTACAATTTCAGACTATGGTTAAAGTGAACAATTTCACACCATGGTAAAAGTGTACAATTTCAGACTATGGTAAAGATGTACAATTTCAGACCATGGTCAAGGTGTACAATTTCAGACCATTGTAAAAGTGTACACTTTCAGACCATGGTAAAGGTGTACAATTTCAGACCATGGTAAAAGGTAGCTAAAGAACTGCAGCGAACACGTTATATATTACCTTTTTGGATGTGTTCGCTGAAGAGAACGCCGTATCCAAACGCTACCAGAATTCGTGACATTTTTATGTCACGCTGTTATTTCACTTGTATGCATTGTACATACAAAATAACTGTATCCTCAGGTAAATGAAGTAAAATGTAGTTCACAAACACATTTTCAACACCAAAAAACTCTTTAAAGATAGTTGAATTAGCATTTTAATTAATCCTTTTACAAGCATTCCTTAACTAGGTCATAGTTGTGTTCAAATTTAATCACGTGACACCAAGATTTTCAGAAAATACCCATTTGACCTACATTTGAACTCACAAATGTAGTGTTTATTTTGCTGTTATTTTTTCTATTTCGAATAATTAGTGAATAACTAATAACAAATTTGGAATAAATCAATTGTTTTTACTTATCAAAAGGTATTTTCAGCCTTACTTCAATTGGATTCAACTAAATGAACAATGTGAATCCGATACTATAAATAGAATCCATCGACGTCATCATGGTCATGTGATTGCATTGCATCATCACACTCAATTGATTCTGGTTGACTTTACTATGGGGGTTACACCATAACTTTAATGTGTTGTAAACATCAAAAAAATAAATATCAACATTAAAGTTGTGGAAGCCAGAACTAGGTAAAAGGGTGCAATTTCATACCATTGTAAAAGTGTACAATTTCAGACCATGGTAAATGTGTAAAATTTCAGACCCTGGTAATAGTGAACAATTTCAGACGATGGTAAATGTGTCTTATAACGAAAAAGTCATAGACAAACTTTTGGTTTGCAACGGAACATTGCAAAGTACCTGAAAAATATACATTTTTAAATATCAATTGTTTCGATATATTAATCAACAAATAAAATTAAACACGATATTGATCGTGACATTGGGTGAAGACAAGATCCCTAATAAAGTTAGCCCAATAATATGTTATTCTTCTTCTCCGAGTGAACCCAATAATATGTTTAGCCTTTTCCTCCGTGTTAACCCAATAATATGTTTACCCTTTTCCTCCGTGTTAACCCAATAATATGTTTACCCTTTTCCTCCGTGTTAACCCAATAATATTTTAAGCCTTTTACTCCGTGTTAACCCAATAATATGTTTACCCTTTTCCTCCGTGTTAACCTAATAATATGTTTACCCTTTTCCTCCGTGTTAACCCAATAATATGTTTACCCTTTTCCTCCGTGTTAACCTAATAATATGTTTACCCTTTTCCTCCGTGTTAACCTAATAATATGTTTAGCCTTTTCCTCCGTGTTAACCCAATAATATGTTTACCCTTTTCCTCCGTGTTAACCCAATAATATGTTTAGCCTTTTCCTCCGTGTTAACCCAATAATATGTTTAGCCTTTTCCTCCGTGTTATACCAATGATATCTTAACCCTTCTCCTAAGATTTACCCCAAAATTGTTAACCTCCTTCCCCGAGTTAACCCAATAAGATGTGTACCCTTCTCTTTCGAGTTTACCCAATAACATACTCTTCTTTTTCGAGTTAACCCAATAACAGGTTTACCTTCTCTTTCGAGTTAACCCAATAACATGTTTACCCTTCTCTTTCGAGTTAACTAAATACTATGTAGGTCCTTTCAAATATATATCCATATATGTTCTGTATATGTGAATAACTAGTGCATAGAAGAATTTTAAAACCTTTCCTTCCTTCTGATTACAAATATTCCTCTGAAACGAGGCCATTGGCCCCTACAGGGTGCTGTGTGGCGTATACGAGACTCAAGGTGGAGCCCCAGACTCATAAAATACCTGTCTTACAAAAATCGGTCGTACCTTCTGACCATGAATATGCCTCTGAGAATAAGGGCTTTGACCCGGTCAGGGTGTTGTATGGCGTACACGAGGCCAAGGGTTGAGCCCCAGCTGCCGCCGAAGACAACCCATTGATCGATTACGAGCTTTCGACGCAGTAATTCAATATCTGACACCAAGTTCCACGTTGTGTTTTCCTGTAACAAACCAAGATCTCGTTCATGTAACAGTTTACATGACTGTTGCACATATCATCTTGCATTCCGTATTGCAGATAATCATATATTATATTATATAGTACTTTCTCTTATAAGTAATACGTTCCCGACCTTTGTTGGATTGTGGGCTAAAGAACCTATATTCAACGATCGTATTGTACGATAACCTTTTCACTGAGTAGTATTAATATACAGTGAAAACTTGCTGTCGAAATGTCGAAGTCATTGGAACCTCGGGAAATACTTCGAGATAACGAAAAGTCGATATAATCAAAATACAAAACATGCCTAACTAAACCCAAAATATTAACAATATGTTCAACATAGCCGGAACATCGAGGAAACATAGCGAGGTTCGACTGTGTATATTTTTTTCGAAACGAATTGAAAGAAAGAAGACGTAAGATAATTTATTAAAATACCCATAGATAATGCACCAGTCAATTGTAACCACGCCCCCCCCCCCCCAGGTCCGGGGAATAGCGGGGACTTTGACTTTCGGTCCAGCCAACCCCGGCTAAAATCTCCGCCCTGCGGGGACGAACAGATGGTAAAATCCCCGCCAAATGCCCCCACACCCCAGGGACCCTAGGTAAGGCCCATTCCTCGCTATATTTAAAGCGAAGACAAAACCTCCGCAATCACCCGGCACTGCGGGGCCATCTGAAAGGTAAAAACACGGCCCATTTCCCCGGTATAACCCCGGACCTGGGGTGGTCGTAGTTACAATTGACTGGTGCATAAAGACTAATATTTATTTTCTGTACGTAAATCATGTTGTTGTTTTTTTTTATTATGATCATCAAATTCTAATATTAACGAATTGAAATGGAAAATATTTGTCATCAACCGATTTTGGGCACCTTTTATATTTACAGTTGCGATCATTTGATCGTATGACTTGCTAAATATATATATTTTGGTCAGTTGCTAATATAATTTTATTGTACTTTGACCATTTTGGAAATATGTGCGAAATCAATAGTATGTATTCTCTTGTTGTACGTATTTGAAATATATATATATATATACTCTATGATAATCATTAAAGATGCACTCTTACTCCCACATAAGATTTACCACAATTAATATAATTGTTTTATTATTCCAAAATGGATTAATAAATGTCGAAAACAATGGTTCTAATTAAGGATACCTATTTTAATTTGAAAGAAATGTGCATAAAACACAGTATTATAGTAGATCACAGTAAATCTTTTAGCATTCACCAATCATTTAATATTTTTGCGTTTTTAGCTATTAAATACACGGTTTCAATCTTTTTATCTGTAATTAATGTGTAACATGCAACCGTCAAACAAACAAACACCAGATAGCCGTGCTTTCTGGCGTTATGAAACACCAACAGATCCCTTCAGGGAAAAGCATGCTCGACCTTGAAGATGTCCACTGGTCTTTATATACACTAACCTCTCTATTCTCACAGATCCCGGGCTTTGCTTATTTGCATATTACCAAGTTAACATACGTACTACGAACTTACTTCCGTTTTATACGGAATATTATTATGAAAGCACATCCACCGCCTACATCGGACCGTTACACTATGAACGCACACCTGCCGCCTACAGCGGACCGTTACACTATGAACGCACACCTGCCGCCTACAGCGGACCGTTACACTATGAACGCACACCTGCCGCCTACAGCGGACCGTTACACTATGAACGCACACCTGCCGCCTACAGCGGACCGTTACACTATGAACGCACACCTGCCGCCTACAGCGGACCGTTACACTATGAACGCACACCTGCCGCCTACAGCGGACCTTTACAAATGTTTCAACAAATTCATTATCAAGTAAGTAGTTAAAGGTTTTATTAGTCAAAATATATGTTTGTTATATATGTGTATGTATTGATATTGAATAAGAGAGTCACTTAAACAACGCACGAGCAGAAACAGGACAGGCTTTCCTTCTGGGTTCCCAAACTGCTCGTAGTAGACCATGTGAATGTCAGACACCTTCAACATCCCGGTCTCGTATGGCTCAATGTCGGGTACATCGGTCTCGGGGCTGACATTGCCCTGTGTGTTAATACTCTGACTGAAATTTAAATAATAAAGTAAGTATAATACTTTTTTAAAAGTACCTGTTGTACATAAACAAGCTGTAGAAATCAGATCTGTTCTGGTTTAGTTGATTTAATTTTCTATAGATAAGAGCTAATATGAAGCCATGTTAATGCGTCCCATTCCAGAGATCTTGTGTCTGTCAGCATATCAGTTCTTAGTTTAAAACCGTTGATTACCAGGAGAGTCTTAATTGTATTAATCAGGAATCATCAGTATTGATTTCAGAATAATTTGCTATCAGTTCTGAATTATTATTTTTGACAATTTGTATTTTTATATAAACATACTAATTGTTAAAAAAAATAGTTTTTTTATAAATATGAATTGCAAACAATAACAAATTTATAGTTATATTCTACAATAAATATATATTTCAAACAGAGTGAAAGAATATATCCCTAATAAAAACAGTGATATAATAAACTGCAAGTATTTTTTTTATTTTTTTTGGGTAGTTCATTTTTTTGCTGAACAGTATAGAAAATACATGTAAGTTTAAGGTGCGAAGAGATAATTGGTGCTAATTTGTAAGTGTGGAAATTAGCTGTGGGAAAGAGGGAACAAACCTTATTAACATATCATTTAATCCTAATTATGTCCTTGTGGAAACATAAACATGTATACGTGTCGTAGAACATCATTTGTTCTTTTGTGGCATCTTGTTTTTATTTAAATTAATTACTTTAAAACTGACAGTCTAAACATACATTTAAAGACACTTAAGACAAAAACTCACCACTCAGAGATGTATATATATATATCCGACTAGATAAGGATCCTTTGATTGTAACACATATAACAGTTCAATATTTTGTGCCCAATCTTATCAGGCGCTCAGCTGTAGTTTGTGTGAGACAGTATTTTGCTATTCGACTCGAGATAGTGATATGTCAATACTTGAATGAGCATCTTGTTGCATTCTTAATCTAAATGTATCTATGGGACACAATTCTTGATATATTACAGCATAATTATCTATTGCAGTTATTCATACTGAATACTATGTTTCATATATATAGCTATGTCTGTAGTATGGTATTTCACTTGATGCTTGGGTATGAATGAATAAACCTGTAACTCCATTTGAGATCTAATGAATCTAAACCATTCCACAGGTTGTTGTAAGAACCAAACCAACAACGCAACACATCTTACCCCATATATAAATCTCTTTGACAAGCCTGTATATATCAAGCAAAGCCCATTAACCATATTGACGACCCTGGCCTCAGTTTCTCGAAACTTCTTAAGCCTGTTAGGCTTAAGTAGCTTATTTCAATTAGCCAAAATACATACTAAAATTGAATTTTGATAAAAGAAAAATGGTTTATTGTGATTATCATAAAGATAATTCCTATCTAAAGTATACACACTCTTAAAGAAGTGAATTTTAAGCAAAATATTGAAAAACAAAAATAGTGAGCTTAGCTTAATCCTGTTATAAGGGAAATTGGGGCCTGCAGTTTACTTAAACCTACATGTATGAATTGCAATTTACATCTCTCCATCTGCATGACACAAGAACTGAAAGACAGTCATATAGTGTCGAACCTCATTGGCTCGAACTCCCTAGGACCAGCAAAAATATATAGAGCCTCGTAAAATTCGAGCCAAGCGGGATGTTTTACCTTCAGTATAAACAAATCAGTCCTTTACATCCAGTTCGAGGAATTCGAGCCAAGCGAGTTCGAGCCAACGGGGTTTGACTGTACATGTCATTGTTTTACATATATACGTTAAAAAAATCATGACAATCAATTCTTACTGGTAAATTTCACTGACCATGTGTAGTACTACCATGATATGCAAAGATCTTTCCACATGTCAGGTGGATATTATTCCATTGGATTTCATCATAGGCGTTCGATTAAGCGCGGAATAAGCGCCTTGATCTGCATGTGTATGAGGAATCTTTTTTATTTGACCAAATATTTCTGCTAATAATAGTTAAGATCGAATGATGATTTTATTTGTTCAGACTTTAATATAGGAACTATTCTCGGACCTCTCTTGTTTTTGTTATGACAAGTTTTCAAGAGTTTGAACAATGACGCCGACGACAACGACACCAAGGCCTTGACAATTACTGAACATTTTTAATAGAAAAACAGACGTCCTAATTCCTAGAAATAAATGTTTTAAGTCCCTTAAAACAGAATTAAGCCAAGCTCACTATTTCTGTTTTGGTATGAATTGTGTCACTTCCTCCAGGTAAGAGTCTATGAATGAAATAAGATTAATGATAACATGCAATTTATAAAGAATGACATATGCGTTTATCATTCACCAAGGGCTTCAACTCAACTACTAAAATGAAGAGTTATGAAGTATTCATGCTACTATTTATTTTCAGAGCTCTTTTAGTAAAACCAGTGTAAAACAAGAGCTGAGGTAGGGCTGCGCTGACTATTTGCCGCTTTGTCTTAGAAATAAATACAATAATTATGTAATATGTGCCTATCAAAAGCAATATTTTTTTTAAATAAAAGTAAACAAGAAACGCCGAAATGCGTGCGACGAAACCAGTTTTTCAATGAGAAGAACATCAGCTTTTGTTGTGAGATTCAGTTTTGATTGTTTATTTTGTTTCTTTTTATAGTAACAGTTTACCTGCACTTGTTCCTATGAACTCCATGGAAGTCCTCCATATTCTCTTCCTACATACCAAGTTAAGTCGCAACATGTTAACCCTCACTAAAGTTATTCAGTACCAACCATGTTTCGGTTTTTAGTAACAGTGCCCTTGACCTTGACCTAAGGGCCCAAATCTCAACCCCATGAATGGCATCCACACACTCTTCATATATACCAAGTTTGGTCACTATATGTCAAGCCTAACTGAAATTATTTGATACAGGTGTGCTTGACGCCGCCCTTTTCTCGGTACGTCATTCTAATGATCAGCTGCACTTTGTGAAAAACTGTATACAAATTTAAAAACGTGCCCGTCAAAAGGAATCAAAAAGTAAAATAAAAAATCAAACAAGGGCCATTATTTGTATTTAGGGTTAATATGAAGATATGTAACTTATTTTGTGCGATGACTTCTGTATACTTTATAAAAGCCATTGAATGAACAGTATTTGAGATCTGAGTTGAATCCAAAATGCCAAAAAACTTTAACCAAACTTTTGAGTTGAACGAGTGCAATGATTTTAACATTAACCGAACGCAGACGATGAGGCAGACGTCGACGGTGGAGCGAATAGTAAGAGCTCCTTATTCTTCGAAAAGTCGAATAGTCGAGTTAAAGATGGGTTGCTACATTTTGAATGCCACATAATGGATATGTTGCATACTATATTGTTTAAATTGATGGTGTCAATATATCTTCTATTAGAATGGGCTTACTCTATTGGTAATTGATTTTGAAGCGGTCTATATTTAAAAGAGCGATTTGACCCTAATTGTTTGTTGGAGTTATATTTTTATCTTCATTTTTTGAAAGAAAGGTAATGATACTCTGTTTTTGCAATTCTGTCAAACACCCAATTTCTAATGAATAATTTAATGACTAGACCAAGGTGAGTTTCAATTGCGTTCCACAAAGTTTTAAAAAAAATCCGCTGTTAAACCATCCGACACTGGACTTTTGATATTTTTCATTGCTTTTATCGCGTTAAACATTTATATTCAGTAAGATCTTCCTGTCCATGCACTTCATTTGAAAGACAGGTACTCTCATTTTGCATAAAGCTTGTATTTTCCGGAAAATATAAATAATCGTCCAATTGGGAATGCTGAAAAATCCATGTGGCACCCCATGGCATACGATTCCCGAGCAACAATGTGCAGCGTATTTCTTTTACTGTACAGTTTACGAAAAGTCACGTAAAAACTGTATTACATTTCAATAAAGTTCAACCAACTATACATTTCTACCAGAAATTTAATTCAATAATGGAAATAGATAATTTAAAAAACAACAACATTACTTTGAAGAACTATTTGACGTCAATGTTAAACTAAAATTAGTACGCGCTATGATGTGAGTACTCGTATAAATAAACAGCATCACACGTGCTATTTGGTGAAATCTACAAATTTAAAAATGTTCATAATTGCATTTTCTATGTCATTTTTTACACATAAGAGTGTCATAAAGAAATACGTAGACAACATACATAATATATTTATTGAAGTAATAATGATAATAATTATTGTAAACATATCACAGGAACCTTCGGTAATAATATTTTGACAAATGACTAATTAATGTCTTAACATTATAACCGCTGGAAAAGTTAGACTTAGTGGTTTATTATTATTCTTACAGTTTACCAATAATACACAAGTGCATTTAGTCATAAACTTTGGTAGCATTATACACAAGTTGAATCAATAAAACATAGACAATCAGCCCGTTTTTAAACCGTGAGCTCCGTCTTAGAATTTCATGGTTAAAAGAATTATGAAAACACCAAAAGTCAATATATATATATATTCTTTCAGCTTCTTTAAAATAATACTTTAGTTAACAGTATCGCCAATTATTATGAGATGATGACAAACTCTTAATAAGTTATAAATTGAGGTTTGCAAGAAATAAATATCAATCATTCGTTTCCAGTCCGGAAAATTCCGACCCTCAAGCACGCTGCGTTGCTGGTATCTTGGTATGCCTCGTTACCAGTTTACACTTATTCCCTCACGTCGGGATTTTCTATCCTGACAGGTAACGCATGACTGATGTTATTAATAATTTCCATTCAAAGGTCCTTATATTTATCACAGGCGTTCAGGAGTTGGGTCTGTGTTCCCGGCTCCCTGTTACTGTGCCCAGCGTCAGGGACTATCTGGAAATCTGCCTCTGGGAAGACCTGAAATACATGTGTATGTGAAATGAATGAAAAATAGTGCTATTCATTTACTTTTGATTAAAATAATTGATGTTGACTGTATATAGACCCTTGCGTGTCGTGGTTGTTAGTTGTTATTAGTTTTACTTTAAATATCTGTCTCACTGAACGAAATAGTATTGAGTATTGACCTTAGAGGCATTCCCATTAAGTTTTTATTCTTGTTTTCAGTCAAATTAGCTGCAGTCATTGGAAATTCTGCGAAATTTCATCAAGTTTTTCACTTTGTTTTTAGGTTTTGAAACTGAACCATCCCACCACAAGGATGATTGCTTAATCAGCTTGTCAACACTTAAGTGTACACAGGAGTATGAATTTGCTCAAAATATAATATATCATTTGTTCCAGCCTGAAAAAAACACAACTTGTGATCAGGAACGGAATCACATGAGTGATCCTTTTTTAAGAAATTGTCCAAATAGCATTTTCAATGTTGTTGAATTCCAGTCAAGAAAATTTTATATTGCAGCTTCTGTTAGCCTAGAAAACCACGTTGTAGCATATATTTTCGCACCATGACTCATGAGGTCATTTAAAAGTTACCTTATGTAAATCCCAAGCAGTAATAGCAGGACAGATAATGTCGTATCGGCCCTGGATGATTGTAGTCGGAATGTTTCTGATCTTGTTCACGTTAGCCAGGATCCAGTCATCCTTCTCCATGAAGCCACCATGGACAAAGTAATGGCTAAAAACGGATATATTTTGTCTATAGAGATGCTCTAAATGAAAGCCTTTGACCTGTCAATACCTGACATATCTTGCATCGTATTATTCAATCCACAGCATTATAAAGGCAGTGTCTGACTTCAGACTTTCTAGCAGGGAATGAGCATAAGGTTTTTATTCTGGATGGAATATCAAGCACGCATTCTGAGCACATTTAGTTAATTCTAAAGGACAACTAGAGATTGCTTTATTGAAAAAGCGCTTGTCTCCCCCATTGTGTGGTCATAGTTGAGAAATAATCAATGATAGACATGAAATTTGTACTTTTGGACTGGAGACGAACAAACATAAGGGTCATCTACTGGTCATGACCAACCTGCCTACAAAGTATGAAGTTCCTGGGTGCAAGTGTTCTTTAGATATTGAGCAGAAACCATTTCTACACCTCAAGGTCATGGTGACTTTGACCTACTGATCTCAAAATCAATAGGGGTCATCTACTAGTCATGACCAACTAGCACACCAAGTATGAATTTCCTGGGCGTTATTTTGTTATTGAGCGAAAACCGTTTCTTCACCTCAAGGTAACCGTGACCTTGATCTTTGACCTACTGATCTCAAAATCAATAGGGGTCATCTACTAGTCATGACCAACTAGCATACCAAGTATGAATTTCCTGGGCGTTATTAAGCAGAAACCGTTTCTTCACCTCAAGGTCACGGTGACCTTGACCTTTAACCTACTGAAATCTATAGGGGTCATCTTCTAGTCATGACCAACTAGCATACCAAGTATTAAGTTTCTGGACCCAAAGGATCTTTACCTAGGACCTAGTGACCCAAAATATATAGGGGTCATCTTCTTGTCATGACCAACTAGCATGCCTAGTATGAAGTTCCTGGGTGCAAGTGTTCTTTCGTTACTGAGCGGACTGTTTCTTCACCTCAAGGTCACAATGACCTTGACCTTTGACCTACTCATCCTCAAAACAGTTGGAATCATCTACTAGTCATGACCAACTAGCATACCAAGTATGAAGTTCCTGGGTATAAACATTCTTCAGTTATTGAGCAGAAACCATTTTTAAGCTAAAGGTCACTGCCAACATACCTGAAGGTAACCATCTACTAGTCATAGAACAACAAGCATACCAAGTATGAAGTTCCTGGACCCAAAGGATCTTTAGTTATTGAGCGGAAACCATTTCTTTACCTCAAGGTCACAGCGACCTTGACCTTTGACTTAGTAAACCCAAAATCAATAGAAGTCATCTACTAGTCATGACCAACTAGCATACCAAGTATTAAGTTCCTTGGTCTAAGCGTTCTATAGTTATCGAGCAGAAACGAAGTGTGACGTAGTGACAGACTGACTGATTGACTGACTGACGGGGCAAAAAACAATATGTCTCCCCATGAATGCGGGAGACATAATTACTGTTAAAGGCTTAAAGGCAGTAACATGCAAACGCTTAAGAATAAAAGCAAACCTTATAAATTACAAAGTTTTCTTTTCTTGTACTGAACATATTAATAACAAAATTAGTGTTTTAGAAGGAAGTAAATTGCAACTCAAAATATAAACACATATTTCAAACAAGGAATTCTTACTTCCATTTTTAGATTGGAAATAATAAATCCACTGTATGCACTACCACTAAATAAATTTCAATCACAAATGTAAGGTCATTTTTTTACATTGCAATTTAGTTGGTCGCCCTAAATAGCAGTGTGCAATAGTTTTGCCATTGTTAGATAAATGCAACCCATTTCTGCATCAACCTGTTAAACCTTCAAAGATAAAAAAAAGGTTTACCATTCAATCCTTGCAAACTGCAGCGCCCACTTGTCCGCTTCAGCACGCAGAACATTAGCAGGGTCTAGGTAAAGTCGCGATAATGCCATTTCCCAACGACTCCAGGCTTTCGCGGCCTCAATTTTTTTATCTTCGTTATTACCGGTTAAACACCTGTAGAACGCGCTCATTAGGTCAAATCGCTCTACCTAGAAAAAAAATGTCTCAAATCAGTCAGATAAACACCATGTAAATTTCGTGAGGGTTGACACTTTTCTATTTCTTGTTAAGCACAGTTCTTTTTCCACTAACATACTAGCATGTAATCACTTTTGAACAACCATTCAAACTTATTCACCAGTTGAACTTATTTCTTCAATAAGCAATTATACCAAAAACAAGTAAGCAATGTGGCCATTCATGTTTACAACTGTTGTGCTGTTCTTTGACAATGTGGCCTGTCATGTTTACTAAGGCTGTGCTCTTGTCTGACACAGAAGCCTGTCATGTAGACTAAGGTTGTGATAGTGTCTGACATTGTAGGCGGTCTTGATAACTAAGGCTGTGCTCTTGTCTGACAATGTGGCCTGTTATGTTAACTAAGGCTGTGCTCTTGTCTGACAATGTGGCCTGTTATGTTAACTAAGGCTGTGCTCTTGTCTGACAATGTGGCCTGTTATGTTAACTAAGGCTGTGCTCTTGTCTGACAATGTGGCCTGTTATGTTAACTAAGGCTGTGCTCTTGTCTGACAATGTGGCCTGTTATGTTAACTAAGGCTGTGCTCTTGTCTGACAATGTGGCCTGTTATGTTAACTAAGGCTGTGCTCTTGTCTGACAATGTGGCCTGTTATGTTAACTAAGGCTGTGCTTTTGTCTGATAATGTGCCCTGTCATGTTAGCTAGGGCTGTGTTATAAATGTCTGACAAGTGGCCTGTCATGTTAACTAAGGTTGTGCTATTGTCTGATAATGTGGCCTACTATGTCACTAGGGCTGTGTTTTAATTATCTGACAATGTGGCATGTTTACTTAACTAAGGCTCTGCTTTTGTCTGACAATAAGGGTTGTCATGTTTAATTAGGCTGTGTTATTGTCTGACAATGTGGCCTATTTTGTTAACTTAGGCTGTTCTTTTGTCTGAAATTGTGGCCGGTCATGGAGACAAAGGCTGTTCTTTTGTCTGACAATTGGGGCTGTCATGTTTAATAAGGCTGTGCTTTTGTCTGACAATTGGGGCTGTCATGTTTAATAAGGCTGTGCTTTTGTCTGACAATTGGGGCTGTCATGTTAAATAAGGCTGTGCTATTGTCTGACAATGTGTCTTATTATGTTAACTAGGGCGGTGTTTTAATTGTCTGACACTGTGGCCTGTGAAGTTAACTAAGGCTCTTATTTTGTCTAACAATATGGCCTGTCATGTTTAATAAGGTTGTGCTATTGTCTGACAATGTGGCCCATTACCGTATGTTAACTAAGCTTTTGTCTGACAATTGTGGCTTTCATGTTTAATAAGGCTCTGCTTTTGTCTGACAATTGGGGCTTTCATGTTTAATAAGGCTGTGCTTTTGTCTGACAATTGGGGCTTTCATGTTTAATAAGGCTGTGCTTTTGTCTGACAATTGAGGCTTTCATGTTTAATAAGGCTGTGCTTTTGTCTGACAATTGAGGCTTTCATGTTTAATAAGGCTGTGCTTTTGTCTGACAATTGGGGCTTTCATGTTTAATAAGGCTGTGCTTTTGTCTGACAATTGAGGCTTTCATGTTTAATAAGGCTGTGCTTTTGTCTGACAATTGGGGCTTTCATGTTTAATAAGGCTGTGCTTTTGTCTGATAATTGAGGCTTTCATGTTTAATAAGGCTGTGCTTTTGTCTGACAATTGGGGCTTTCATGTTTAATAAGGCTGTGCTTTTGTCTGACAATTGGGGCTTTCATGTTTAATAAGGCTGTGCTTTTGTCTGACAATTGAGGCTTTCATGTTTAATAAGGCTGTGCTTTTGTCTGACAATTGAGGCTTTCATGTTTAATAAGGCTGTGCTTTTGTCTGACAATTGAGGCTTTCATGTTTAATAAGGCTGTGCTTTTGTCTGACAATTGGGGCTTTCCTGTTTAATAAGGCTGTGCTTTTGTCTGACAATTGGGGCTTTCCTGTTTAATAAGGCTGTGCTTTTGTCTGACAATTGAGGCTTTCATGTTTAATAAGGCTGTGCTTTTGTCTGACAATTGGGGCTTTCATGTTTAATAAGGCTGTGCTTTTGTCTGACAATTGAGGCTTTCATGTTTAATAAGGCTGTGCTTTTGTCTGACAATTGAGGCTTTCATGTTTAATAAGGCTGTGCTTTTGTCTGACAATTGAGGCTTTCATGTTTAATAAGGCTGCGCTTTTGTCTGACAATTGAGGCTTTCATGTTTAATAAGGCTGCGCTTTTGTCTGACAATTGAGGCTTTCATGTTTAATAAGGCTGTGCTTTTGTCTGACAATTGAGGCTTTCATGTTTAATAAGGCTGTGCTTTTGTCTGACAATTGGGGCTTTCCTGTTTAATAAGGCTGTGCTTTTGTCTGACAATTGAGGCTTCTATGTTTAATAAGGCTGTGCTTTTGTCTGACAATTGAGGCTTTCATGTTTAATAAGGCTGTGCTTTTGTCTGACAATTGGGGCTTTCCTGTTTAATAAGGCTGTGCTTTTGTCTTACAATTGGGACAGTCATATTTATCTTAATGTAAAAGACAGAGCAAATGTTTTTCCCAAATTTACTTCAGCATTAGTCTTAATGCAATTTAATAAGAAACTAGTTATGTTCTTTTAACTCAGTTTGTTTTCATTTTTGTATGAATTAGATTAGATAACATGTTACCAAGTTCATTATAGGAAACTGGTTTACCTCAGGAATTGGTTTCACATAGGCCTCATATTCATCTGGAAAAATGAAATTAGCTCCCTCCTGATACAGCCAAAGCAACTCCTTCCTGAAAATAAGGAACAATTTGGTATACTAGCATTCTTAGTTGCAATACTACAACCTTGTCCATAACTGACTGTTTAACAGTTTAGGTTTTGTGCAAATTAAAGAATACCAGCAAACAGTACTTACATTTGTAGTTTGTTAGTTTATTCAAATCTTTTCATTTGAATGATTTACATGACAACATTTAATTTAAACTTTAAGACTTTGCTGAAACTCAAATCCAAAATATATTTATATTTATACCATTGTTGTTGTTGTTTTCTTTGAAGCTAATATATTTTTCCATTTAATGTTTTAATAACAAAAAATCACTCTAGCTAGTTACATATGATTTCTCCCAAAAACATTTTAATAACACTTTTGTTGAAAATAGGACCAAATATAAATTGGTTTTGATAAATATAGTTCTTGGTATATGTAGTGATCAATATTTAGGGTTATAGCCAGGTTTTAAAGAGAACAGAGTGCTGCAGAAGAACAGGGTGGTTAGGGAGAAAAGGGCACATTGATTCGGGCTGTGAAGAACTGGAACATTTTTTTGACCAAAAGTGTTAGGATTGTTAAAATGAACTATAATTTGGTGTAAACTGCTAATTTTGTAAATGTTTTAAGTATTTATAATGACATAATCAGTTAAAATAAAAACTAGAAGCGCCGCAATGCGACGAAACCAGGTTTTTGTTATGGGCAATCAGAAATCATAGCCAATTAGTTTGTTGTATGACTATCTTTACTTTTATCAAAAAGAGATGTAACTGATAATTACTGTTGGCGGAAACCATTTTTCTATTTTTAGTAATAGTGACCTTGACCTTAGCCCCTCCCCACTCAAAAGCAATTCCATGCTAGCTCTTCACATAAGCTACCTACACACTAAGTTTCTTCAATATCTTATTTTCTATCAATGCTAACTTATGTTATTGGGCAGAAACCATTTTTCTATTTTTAGTAACAGTCGACCTTGACCTTAGCCCCCCCCCCCCCCTCAAAAGCAATCCCAAGCTAGCTCTTCCCATCTGCTACCTACACACCAAGTTTCATCAATATCTATCGATGCTAACTAAAGTTATTGAACAGAAACCAATGTTTGACGCCCGCCCGCCGGCTCAAGGACAACCTCATTCTAATAACCCGGTTTTCTTTGAAAACCGGGTTAAAATTAGAAATAATTGACAGGCTTCATTATTGAATTCAAGAAGGGTGCACATCAAAAGGGGTCATCTATAAATCAGACGCAACATCAAGTCAAGTTTGAGAGCCATGGGTGCAGGCATTGTCGAGTTATCACTCGAAACATTTTCGCATTCAAGGTCACTGTAAACTTGACTTTTGATTCGATGACTCCTAAAATCAATAAGTGTCATCTTCTGGTCAGGCCCGACTTCCATGTCAAGTTTGATGATCATAGGTTCAGGCATTGTTGAGATATCACTGGGAGAAGATAAGTTAACTTTTTTGCGTTAAATGTTACTGTGACCTTGACCTTGGCCCCATGACCCCAAAAGTCAAGAGGGGTTATCTGCTGGTCAGGCCCACCATTCGTGTCAAGTTTGATGACCATAGGTCCAGGAATTGTCGAACTTGCTTTCATGGTCACTGTGACCTTGACCTTTGACCCCTAAAATCAATAGGGGTCATCGACTGGTCAGGCTCAACTTCCAAGTCAAGTTTGAGGGTCATGGGTGCAGGCATTGTTGAGTTATCATTCGGACAACCTTTTATCATTCAAGGTCACTGTGACCTTGACCTTTGGCCCAATGACCCCTAAAGCCAATAGGGGCCATCTACTGGTCAGGCCTAACATCCATGTCAAGTATGAGGGCCATTGGTGCAGGCATTGTCGAGTTATCATTCAGATAACCTTTTACTATTCAAGGTCACTGTGACCTTGACCTTTGACCCGATGACCCCCAAAAACAATAGGGTCATCTTCTGGTCTGGCCCAACCTCCATGTCAAGTATGAGGGCCATGGGTGCAGGCATTGTCATGTTATCACACGAACAACCTTTTACCATTCAATATCACTGTGACCTTGACCTTTGGCCCGATGACCCCCAAAAACAATAGCGGTCATCTACTGGTCAGGCCCAACTTTTATATCAAGTTTGATGACCATAGGTCTAGGCATTGTTGAGTTATCACTCGGACAAGCTTTAAGATTATTTTACCATTAAAGGTCACTCTGACCTTGACCTTTGACCTGATGAGCCCTAAAATCAATAGGGGTCATCTACTGGTCAGGCCCAACCTTCAAGTCAAGTTTGATGACCATACGTCCAGGAATTGTTGAGTTATCACTCGGACAAGCTTTGGTCTACCGACGGACCGACCAACCAACGGACTGACCAACATGTGCAAAGCAATATACCCCTCATCTTTGAAGGGGGACATAATTAATATGATACCAGCACTATAAAATGTACATATATGCAAATATATTTATAATCAAAAGAAGGATACAGTCATGACTCCCAACACATTAGTACCAAACTTGTGATTTGACCATGTGATCTTTGAAATGTGAAATTGAATTTTGACAATAGAAATCAACATGACATAAAGTAATCCCTTCATGTCAACTCTGCTGTACACATGACACAAAACCACACTTTACCTTCTGAGATTGAAGATTCCCCGAAGAACTAGGGCCTTTACTCTATCAGCGTGTTTAATGGCGTAGACAAGGGCCAGAGTAGATCCCCAACTACCACCAAATACAACCCAGCTCTTGATTTCAAGCTTCTCACGAAGTGCTTCGATATCTGACACCAGGTGCCATGTTGTGTTTTCCTGAAAAGAAATAATGAGCTCAGGTGAATGGGTGTTGTGGATAAGGTGTCCCTCTCTCACACAAGAGGGTATGGGTTTAAGCCCTATGAGGTAAAATTTCATCATTGTGGTTAAAATCAAAACTTAATGTTCTCACAAAGAACCAGCTGCTGGCCAAAATAGTTGGTTCAAATGGCAATTGTGCCGGTTTTAAATTTGGAAAAATAAGTAGAGTAAGTAGAAGCTTGGCAATAACTTTACTATTTGGGATGGTTCAATCTAATCCTAATTGAGAATCCTGAAAATTGGTTTCAGCTTCCTATGAATCTTAATTACTTAATTGTGGGTCTTCTATCTTTTTAAACCGAAGAGTGATTTAATGAATCAACTATCACCTACATGTATGTCTCACTGTAAAATCAAGCTACCAACCCTAAGTTCTGCAGGTGGAGTGGACTTGCCCGCTCCTCGCTGGTCCATGAGCACTATCCTGTACACGGAAGGGTCAAAGAAGGTTCGGTCTCGAGGGGAGGTACCACCGCCTGGTCCACCATGCCTAAATCAGCATAGTTAATGTACTGAATGTAGTTGGGTATAAAAACTATACATTAATGTACCTTCAATTTAAATAGAAAAATAAACAATGAATGTGTGTATCATAATTTATGTCTTAATATTGTGCATCATAACAGAGAAAATTGATTAGCAACTATTGTCAATGTAATAAATGCAGATGGGTCTAAGCATGCATTAATGTATTTTTTTAATGTATTTTAAATTATTTAAAATACACAATGAATGTGTTTTTCATATATCACTAAATTGTGCTTTATAACAGAGGAAAATGACATTGTTTTACTATTTTAATGTGAAGTATAGTAATTACTAGTAAAATAATATGGTAAACTGAGATTATACAGAGGTTGAGTGTTTAAGCCCAAGCAGGGGCATTTTCTCTTGGACAATATAGACTCCAAAATGGTAAACAGTATCGAGCATGATGCTTGTCAGTTCATAAGTATAGTTGTTTCTACAATCTCTCTAAATTAGAAGTAATATATGATAAACTAAGTGCATGTGTGCATCTAAATGAACACATTTAACCTACAGAAAGATCACAGGCTTCCCGTCAGGGTTTCCACTCTGCTCATAGTAGACCGTGTGCAAGTCAGAGACCTTCAACATCCCCGTCTCGTATGGCTCAATGTCGGGGTACATTGCCCTCGGTGTTGAAATCTGCACAGAAGCTGACATAGTTCGGTGAGTTACTCTGACTGAAATCATACATAAGCATTTCCATGAAGTAACTTTAAATAAGTTTCATGAAAGTGTGCGTTGTGGATGAGGGAGGATGCCCAAGAAATGTCAAATTTTGCACTCCTACTTCATATTACAGTATAGGGTATTTTTGAATTTTGTCAAATCTCATTTTTTGTTTATGGCAATGTACTATTTTAATGATATACATGTTCAAGTATGTATAAAATATAATTTTGGCTAGTTGAAATTATTTACAGTAAAACTGCGATCGCTCGAGGTCGCTAGGGACCGAGCCAAAACCTCGAGGGAACCGATGTTTCGAACGACCCGATTTTCAATTTTCCAGTTTGATATGAAATATCTTTCAGTGTATTTTAAATTTGAAGTCGTCAAACAAACTGTTTACTAAGACACCGATCATGTGTTGCGTTGTGGAAATCGCTAATACGTTCAAAGGTTGACGAAAACTTAATGTAAAACGCAAAAGAAAAAAAATGGATTGATAGAAATGTTTAAAAAAAAATAACAAAAAAGCACATTATCGTAACAAGCAACATTTGAATGACAGTACATATTGTGGCATTAGTCAGATTTAAGTTCCGCAAAATCAAGGATTGTTGATTGGCGCCTCTTGTCGGTTTCGCGAAACTGTTCAATCATAATGTGACGTGACAGCGTACAGAGCGTCTAAAGATCACGGTCAGCATCGGCAGTGAATTTAAAGAACCTTCTGACCACATCTAAAGCGTCTTCATCTAAAGCGTTAACTTCTCGTCATTAACTTCTCATAATTATCATCTCAAATGCCCATATCAACTAATATCGGCCATGCATTAACAGTGAAAAACGGTTTTTCACACCTTATCAAATAGCCCTTCAACCGTCATTGCAATTTTTACAACTTGCGAAAATTTTAACACCTAGCAATTGTTTGTTTATTTTAGAACACGCGTTCGGGAAAAAGTGTGAAATTATGTCCTCGAGGGAGCCATAAGGTTATGTGCACGATTTGTGTATTTGGGACCGAGGATATTGCTCGACTGCTCGACATAATTAGGTTTCGAAGCAGCGTGGGTATATTTTATATGAAAATAGAAGGAAAAAAGTTCGGGACCAAGCTCCGACCTCGAGGGAACGCCAGTTCTCGAACGACCGCTTGTTTGAGGGAACTCAGTTTCACTGTATTGTGACTTAAATGAGCCTTTGTCATCAAGCCACTGTGCTATCAACCATTATCCGATAATGTGTGCTAAAAATGGTCAGACACTAAATATTTTAGCATAAGAGTCTGCGGGAGCACCTACATATAAATGTTAAAAGACTGAGTCAAAATCAAGGAGCACCGTGCAGCAGCGTTCAAAAAAGATTCAGTGTCAAACAGAAAACAGAAGTGGTACTTTTGAAAGATATCGTTTATACCATTTGTTTTTAAGTTTCACTATACAGCACAATGTTGACAGTTGCCTTTGCTGTACCATGCTCCATTTCAGGCTGTTGTTCTCTGTGGGCGTGTCTGGGATATCCTGTAATAAGAACATATTTACCTGAAAGTAGTTTCAATGCTCCTTGTCTGTAGCCGAATCCGCACCTGACCAGCAAGTGAATCATGTGATAGAAAATCGTGTGCAGGAATTGTTGACTGTCACAGTTTATTAGAGTAACGTTCCCTGAAACTCTTCAATTTTCCCGTCAAGTTTTAAAGGTTACAGACTACTAAGTGTTTTCCATTTATATTTATAGACATTGACCATACTGCGTGCAAAAGCGAAATTACACTGATTTCTTGTTCTTCACGACCCCAAATATCATATATGTGGAGAAAGGTTCCGAATTAGTGAAATTTGCCTTTTATTTATTTATTTTTTTAAACGTCATCTCTTACATACATATGTACGTAAATCATTTCCGATTAAAGTAAAGGTTAACCATCAAAGTCTATAAGTTCTATTGCAATAAAAGCGCTTAAAGCGTTAAAAGGCATTGGGTCTGCTACGTTTTCTGAGTATAACCATGCAGTTGTAAAACAATTAACATAAAGAAATAAAACTAGTATATGCATGCTCATGAATTCCTTTGCAAATACGTTTAGATTGTTAAGCTAATACCTAAGACCAAACTCCAATTAAGCTGATACTCAGTTAAATCAAAACCATAATAATAGTTCATGTAATAATAATAATAATAATAATAATAATAATAATAATAATAATAATAATAATAATAATAACAATAATAATAATAATAATAATAATATATTCAAATTTTCAATATGGCCTTCAAAGGAAAGATACAAAAGAAAAAGCACTATCCTTGAAAATAAGTCACCTGTCAATGTTAAAACTAAAAAGATACATTTACATATAAAACTATTAAACATTCTGTTAACAATGCATTCATATTTAAACATTCACTGACAGACACTCAAACGACATGACTATAAATTAAACATAAACATATGTTAAAGAACATGCAAAATAACTTATCATTCACACAATAAATGAAGCTCATAATTTCCATAATGAACGTTTTAAGGGTCTTGAAGTTACGTATATGTAAAGGAATGTCATTCCTTATATTTTTGCTATAATTTGTGAATGATGTTTAGAACGAGGTGTTACCGGTGTCCTGTTCCAATACCGCGCCTGGGTCCCATATATGGCCATGTACAGCTATGGGTGTATGGCACGAGGTGTCCCTTTCCATATATGGCCATGTATAGCTATGGGTGTATGGCACGAGGTGTCCCTTTCCATATATGGCCATATACAGCTATGAGCGTATGGCACGAGGTGTCCCTTTCCATATATAGCGATGTATAGTTGTTGGTGTTTGGCGCGAGTTGTCCCTTTCAATATATGGCCATGTACAGCTATGGATATATGGCACGAGGTGCCCCTTTCTATATATGACCATGTACAGCTATGGGCGTATGGCACGAGGTGTTCCTTCCATATATGGCCATGTATAGCTATGGGTGTAAGGCACGAGGTGTGCCTTTCCATATATGGCCATGTACAGCAATTGGTGTATGGCACGAGTTGTCCCTTTCCATATATGGCCATGTATAGCTATGGGTGTATGGCACGAGGTGTCCCTTTCCATATATGGCCAAATACAGCTATGAGCGTATGGCACGAGGTGTCCCTTTCCATATATGGCGATGTATAGTTGTTGGTGTTTGGCGCGAGTTGTCCCTTTCAATATATGGCCATGTACAGCTATGGATATATGGCACGATGTGCCCCTTTCTATATATGACCATGTACAGCTATGGGCGTATGGCACGAGGTGTTCCTTCCATATATGGCCATGTATAGCTATGGGTGTATGGCACGAGGTGTGCCTTTCCATATATGGCCATGTACAGCTATTGGTGTATGGTACGAGTCGTCCCTTTCCATATATGGCCATGTATAGCTATGGGTGTATGGCACGAGGTGTCCCTTTCCATATATGGCCATGTATAGCTATTGGTGTATGGCACGATGTGTCCCTTTTCATATATGGCCATGTACATGGCTGGGCGTATAGCACGAGGTGTCCATTTCTATATATGGACATGTATAGCTATGGGCGTATGGCACGAGGTGTCCCTTTCCATATATGGCCATGTACAGCTATGGGCGTATAGCACGAGATGTCCCTTTCCATATATGGCCATGTAAAGCTATGGGCGTATGACACGAGGTGTACCTTTCTATATATGGCCATGTACAGCTATGGGCGTATGACACGAGGTGTCCCTTTCTACATATGACCATGTACAGCTATGGGCGTATGACACGAGGTGTCCCTTTCTACATATGACCATGTACAGCTATGGGCGTATGGCACGAGATGTCCCTTTCTATATATGGCTATGTACAGCTATATGCGTATGACACGAGGTGTCCCTTTCTATATATGGCTATGTACAGCTATGTGCGTATGACACGAGGTGTCACTTTCTATATATGGCCATGTATAGCTAAGGATGTATGACACGAGGTGTCCCTTTCCATATATGGTCATGTATAGCTATGGGCGTATGGCACGGTTTATCCCTTTCCATATATGGTCATGTATAGCTAAGGGCGTATGACACGAGGTGTCCCTTTCCATATATGGTCACGAGGTGTCCCTTTCCATATATGGTCACGAGGTGTCCCTTTCCATATATGGTCACGAGGTGTCCCTTTCCATATATGGTCATGTATAACTAAGGGCGTATGGCACGAGATGTCCCTTTCCATATATGGCCATGTATAGCTATGGGCGTATGGCACAAGGTGTCCCTTTCCATATATGGTCATGTATAGCTATGGACGTATGACACGAAGTGGCCCTTTCTATATATGGTCATGTATAGCTATGGGCGTATGGCACGAGGTGTCCCTTTCCATATATGGTCATGTATAGCTATTGGTGTATGGCACGAGGTGTCCCTTTCAATATATGACCATGTACAGCTATGGGCGTATAGCACGAGATGTCCCTTTCTATATATGGTCATGTATAGCTATGGGTGTATGGCACGAGGTGACCATGTACAGCTATGGGCGTATAGCACGAGATGTCCCTTTCTATATATGGCCATGTATAGCTATGGGCGTATGACATGAGGTTTCCATTTTCATGTTTGGCCATGTATGGATATGGGCGTACGGCAATGTATTTTATTTATTTTCTAAATATTGAAGGTTTAGCTAAAGTGTTATAGAAGGGTTCTGCACCCTGTCCTTTTTATTGTAGCACCCTTCTGCTCCCATGAAGACCAGCAAGTGCACACTTCTGGCCTCATGGAGACGAGCAAGTGCTCCATTCTGCCTTCATATAATTAAATACTAATCAGAATAATAAAACAATAGTAATTGCTAAAGATAATAAAAAAAAAATAGTTATAGAGGCAACAGTTGAAACCAAATACTATCTTAATTAAACATTTCTGACATTTTCTCTCTTATTCACTACCTGTACCTTTTCTGCAACAACATGTCCTTTTTAAAACCTTTCTTAATCCCTAATATAAATAATAAATTGATCTATCACAATAAAGAATCTGTCTTATGGTCCAGAAAGTCACTGAGGTAGTCGAAATGACTAAGGTAGTCGAAGTCACTTAGGTAGTCGAAGTCACTTAGGTAGTCGAAGTGACTGAGGTAGTCGAAATGACTGAGGTAGTCAAAGTTACTAAGGTAGTCGAAGTCACTAAGGTAGTCGAAATGACTGAGGTAGTCGAAGTCACTTCGGTAGTCGAAGTCACTGAGGTGGTCGAAGTGACTGAGGTAGTCGAAATGACTGAGGTAGTCGAAGTCACTGAGGTAGTCGACGTCACTGAGGTAGTCGTAGTCACTTCGGTAGTTGAAGTGACTGATGTAGTCGAAATGACTGAGGTAGTCGAAGTCACTAAGTTAGTCGAAGTCACGTAGGTAGTAGAAGTTACTGAAGTAGTCGAAGTGACTGAGGTAGTGATTTTACTTTTTCTTCCATACCATACCTGTAGGCATTTTGGTTGAATTCCATCATACGCAGCAAAGCGCCACATCCTATTTTTTCTACTTTATTGTTAATGGTAAGTTAAGTTTGCCACTTCAGTATAACCCGATCGAGTAAATATTTCTACCAGAAAATTAATCGCAAAAAGATTTTGTATTGAACATGATTTTAGACGAACATTATTTTGAACGTAGTATGACGTTATGACGTCGGTATCAATAAACAATGATGCATATGCTATTTGGAAAAACATAAAAACATTTTTCTATGTCAATGTTTACACAAGTGCATAAATGAAGGCATGCAAGAAAAAATTAAATCATGTGTTTTCAGTCCTGATCGAAAAATCCGACCTCAAGCGGACAGTGTTGTTGGTAACTAGGCTAGCTTCGTTACTGGTTTACACAGTGCCCTGAGGTCGGGACTTTCTATCCAGCCTGTAAACACATGTTATATATCATCAATTCTTTCCATTCAAAGGTCTTTATATTTATCACAGGCGTTCAGGAGTTGTGTCTGTATTCCCGGCTCCCTGTTACTGTGCCCAGCGTCAGGGACTATGTGGAAATCTGCCTCTGGGAACACCTGAAATACATGTGTACGTAAATTAAGACGACACAATGTAATCTACAGCCATTTACTGTTTATTAAAATAGTTGATGTATGTTGGTGCATCTTGTTTGTTGGTCGTTGATCATTTGACTATGCATATTGTACAATGAAACAGAAGCATAGTGAGTTTGGGGCTAGGAAGCTTATCTCCTAAGTCTCTATTCTTGTTTTCTTTTTTTTCTTTCAAGTTTTGAAACTGAGACTTCCCACCCAAGGATGATTTCTTAATCATTCTGTCCACACTTTAACGTATACCTATATGTATTTGCTCAAAGTAATATCAATCTTAGTTTGTGGATTGGTTAAAAAAAAATCCGACCCAAAGGCAGGTGCGGAAAACATTAACGAGGATTGCCAAACCGACCACGCAGCGTGCTCGGAGGTCAGATTTTTCAATATGGAACGGAAAAAGCATGATTGATTTCTTTTCTTTAATACCTTAAATTTCCAATCTGTTTAAAAATTGTCCAAGAAAACACAGTTATGTACATTTTATACCATGTGTGACATTGTTCACTGTCATCATCGTGCGTAATTATTTCATTTCAATGTTGTAAGACAAAGCTTTTGTAAGACGATTAATTTAATTTGTAATTTTGTTTGATGTTTCGATTCCGCTCTATTTCAAAATATCCCAATTGAGTTTCATAAACTAAATAATACAACAAATAAGTCCTTAATGGCGCGTTGCTGTGTGTTACACATCTGCCATGGAAGAATTTCCCAGCTGAGCCATACTCACCAAAAATGTCTATCCGGTGTTTAAGAATTATAATACAACATGTTTTATATATTAGCAGTTAAGTAACGTATTAGATATAAAAAGCTGGAAAATAGGCTATAGATAATAGTTTCAACTCTTTTTGGTCATTTAAAATTTACTTTATGTAAATCCCATGCTGTAACTACAGGACAGATAATATCATATCGGCCGTGTATGATTGTAGTCGGAATATGTCTGATCTTGTCCACGTTAGCCAGGATCCAGTCATCCTTCTCCAGAAAGGCACCATGGACAAAGTAGTGGCTGAAAATTGGATATAATAATTTATATTGAGGTGCTTTATTTATTTCTAAGCCTTTTGACTGTCAATAGATGATAACTCGTATCATTCAATCTAAAGGATTCCGTACAGCTCGGAAAACTAGATGATGTTATCGTTGTATACACTGCTCTAATCATATGTCTGCATGAATAAAAAAGGGCTTTTGTT
Organism: Mya arenaria; assembly: GCF_026914265.1. Lineage (NCBI taxonomy): Eukaryota > Metazoa > Mollusca > Bivalvia > Myida > Myidae > Mya > Mya arenaria. The sequence goes on from NC_069122.1 coordinate 6,095,258, forward strand.
AATTCGTTTTCTATGTGTCACCTATTTAAAAGTAGTTGCTTTTATTTCCAGGTCACGAGTTCATTGATAATAATGTTATGTATTGTAATGTTTTGTACAAAAGCATGTTGGTTATCCATGTCGGAAAATATCTTATTGAACTTATGTTTTTTGTTACTATATACTCAACTTTAAATAAAGATTCTGATAATTTTAGACTTCCTCATAGGAAAGGAACATATATTTGTGTGTGTGGGGGGGGGACATTGAGCATGTTGTTAAGCAATATCAGAACATTCATAGAGACTGTTAATAACAGTTTAAATTGTTTGGCATATGCTAGGTTATACACCCTGCTTCTTTACGAAACAAACCTAAGGCTACACAAAATTAATGTTTTCGCTCTAAGGATTTACTACACCTGATTTTCAGAAAATGCAATAAAAAAAGTTTAATTATATTTATGCGACCATTCTATTTTTAACCCCGAAATCGAAAGTAATGCCAAAATGAGTTTTATCCTAAAGTCAAACTAAATAAAGGAATATTTAAACTAGAAATGTGTCCATAGGACACGGATGCCCCCACTTCGATTTTTTGTCACAGAAAATAAGCCATAATGATTATTCAGGATAATCTGAGGGCCCTAACTCCTAAATGATTAAAGCGATTTCCATGGCTATCGAACTTGATCAAGATATTATGGTCACAAACATGTGTTAAAAGTTTGGTGAGGATTGGACAAACAGTTTTCAAGAATTAGATCGGAAACAATCTTCGGGACGTATTTTTCATGTCTTTTTTTGCAAATAAAGGGCCGTAACTCCTAAATGACAAAAGCGATTTCCATGGCTATCGAACTTGATCAAGATATTATGGTCACAATCATGTATGTAAAGTTTGGTGAGGATTGGACAAACGGTTTTCAAGAATTAGATCGGAAACAATCTTCGGGAATTTTTGGCAAAAAAGGGCCGTAACTCCTAAATGACTAAAGCGATTTCCATGACTATCGAACTTGATCAAGATATTATGGTAACAAACATGTGTTTAAAGTTTGGTGAGGATTGGACAAACGGTTTTCAAGAATTAGATCGGAAACAATCTTCGGGACGTACGTACGTACGTACGTACGGACAAGGGCTACCCTATATGCCGCCACTTTGTGGGGGCATAAATATGTTATATCTGTCACAACATTTCCGGTAATGAAACAGGTTTTTTAATATAAAATATTAAATTCATATGTTTTTATTCTTTTAAAAATTACACTTAGAGGGGTCAATAATGTTGTAACCTTACAGGATTATCATTTCAAGAATTCATTATATTGGAAAAAACTGGGTTTTTATCACCCGTCCCTGTTTTTAAACGAAATGGAAATGTTTTATTTCGCTCCATTTTTTCATGGCCAAAATCTGTACAGCAAAAAATAAAATAAATTCGTGCCACTTTAAAACTAGCTGTCTGCGAACATGGACGTGTTAAAAATTGGGAACACGGATAATTTCTAGTACAGGTCAGTATGACCTTTATTTTGTCCTTCTGAAACTAAAATCAATGGCGGTCATCTACTGACCAAGCAATTCAAACGTTATTTATCAACCACTAAATAGAGATGGCAAAAAGACAATTTTCTTAAAAGCCTTGTTTAAGGAATGTTTGGCATGACAATTCCCTGCTGTGCATCTCCAGCTAATTGCACTGGTGTCACAGTAGGGGCCAATTTCCTGTTTATTCGTTTATTGACTCAGGGCCATTTAGGGTCCATTTCTATAGATAAAACCTCTAAAACTGCACAGTAGGATTTCGATAAGACAATCAGGCAATTAGATTAAGATCAATACACAGAGTTTGTGTACAAATACACGGGGTTTTTTTGGTGGAGGGGGAGGGGGGCACTTAGAAGGATTAAACTAGGCCTTTAAGGGCAAATGCCCAAAAATTAAAAAAAAATGTAACAGAAATATCATGTCATTTATGATGACTGGCATAAAAAATCTTCCATAGTGATACACTTTTTGGCCCATTTCCTGCTGAATTATAAACCATTTGCATACATGTATCCCAAACAATGAAAGGTTAAGAAATGGTTATGATTTTTAAACTGTGTTACACATAAACACAAGACGTAAATCAAAGTTAACCATTCAAGCCTTGCAAACTGCAGTGCCCAGTTGTCTGCTTCAGCACGGCTCAGGTTATCTTGATCCAAGTAAAGTCGGGATATGGCCATCTCCCAACGACTCCAGGCCTTTGCGGCGGCAACTTGTTTATCTTTGTCATAGCCCGTTAGCCGCCGATAGTAGGCACCCATAAGGTCGAATCGTTCCACCTGAAAGGAGGCAGATAAGCCGCTGTGTATGCATAGCGCAATTAGAAGAACCATAAATTTGGTATCGATGTGTACAATGCATTGAAACTTACTAACTGAAGTACCACATATTTTTCGTATTTTTCCATTAAAAAAGATTACTAGGTATGTCTACCTAGAAGAATTAATTCATTATGTGTGATTGGCCAGTTTTGTTCCCAAGGGCATAATTTGAACAAACTTGGTGGAGGACTACTATATGATGGTACATACAAACCATCAAGGATCTGAAATTTAGGTCTTTAGGAAACTTATAAACCCCAGGGCGCGGCCAGGGTTGTTTCCAGTGCCATAATGTGAACAGACTTGGTGGACTACAATATACACAGAATCAAGGGTTTGATAGATAGGTCAATAGAAAACTTGTGAACACCAGAGCTCGGCCACTTTTGTCCCCAGGGGCATAATTTGTACATTCTAAGTGTAGGAGCAAAAGTGAATACATGTATACAGATATAAAGCATCATAAATAATAAAAGAACATCTTCAGTACCTCAGGGATTGGTTTCATAAATCCCTCAAACTCATCTGGGAAGATATAAGTGCCACCATCTTGGTACAGCCAAATCACCTCCTTCCTTGAAATTAGAATGGCATTGTCTAGATATAGAGCTATCACAGGTGTGAATAAATACCCGACATATGCTGCTTTGCCTCAGAATCAAGTTAACAACTTCATAGAAAAGTGTATAATGTATACAATGATCTGTTGGAAACCCATTCAAACAGTGGCAAAGGTAAGCAGCATAACATTGATAATAATCATAATATGGAAGGTTTGCGCACGTTGGATGCCATACTTGTTGACCCAATAACAGGTGGCATGTGTTTGTAGGCGTCAGCATTGGCCTCTGAATTCGAAGGCAATGACCCTCAGTGATTAAGAGAAATTGTCACCGGTGAATGCACTATGGCTCTATTTGTATTATATTAATCATGTTCTCTCTGCTGTTATTGACCATAATAATACCGGGGTGCTCAATTGTCAAGTTACTGCACGCTAATGCACCATCGCAACGCTCTGCACAGTTAACATATTATTTGCATCTGGGCAATCTCTTGGTAACGCAACATCCACCATCATCAATAGCCCAGATCCCTTTACTTGTGACTTCTGGTTGAATCGCCATATCAAGTACTGTCGTAGCTGACATCGTTTCAAGATGCGCAGTGCCATTTGAAGTGCCTAATACCAGTGTATAAACAGCATACCAAACAATGAGTTTACAAAGACATTATCTGACTGCATTTCATGGCTTTAAAAGTGTGTTGATGCCAAGGGGATATACTATGAGGGGCTAATATATTCATTTCTGCCATGACACAAGCTATTCATAACGGTAGCTCGCCACTGTTGCCACTAAATACTCTTTGTGTGATTTCAGTCTTCTAAAAGATGGGATGTCAATTGAATACCGTTCTCACCTTCTGACAGTAAAGATCCCTCTAAGTATGAGGGCTTTGACTCGTTCTGCATGTTTAATGGCGTACACAAGAGCCAGCGTAGACCCCCAGCTACCACCAAACACCATCCAACGCTCGATTCCTAGTTTCTGACGAAGAGTTTCAATGTCTGACACCAGGAGCCATGTTGTGTTCTCCTGAAATACAAGTGTATTGTGGTGAAGTTGTATTGGTGCACCATCTCACACAGGGTGTCATGGGATTGACTCTTAACAGAGACACTGTTGCCTCTGAATTTGGACACATGGGACACTAGTTACAAGTTCACATCAAATGGAATCGATCATGATTCTATAGGTATGCTTCAGTTAATAATGTGATTTGCAACAGAATGTGCAGAAATATGGATGGCAGTCATAGTCAATGAGAGTGATGCCCCTTGAAACTCTGCAAATATATTTCCCGCCATGTGTCAAACTAAAACTAATTAGTATAAATCTCTCACAAGTGAGTTGTATACCTATGTTTCATCACACTGTCAATACACAGATGTATATCATGAATATCATTCTACCAACCCTTATTTCTGCAGGTGGAGTGGACTTGCCCGCTCCTCGTTGGTCCATCAGCACTATCCTGTACACGGACGGATCGAAGAACGTCCTGTCTCGTTGGGTGAATCCACTGCCTGGACCTCCGTGGCTTAAATGAAATACGTTACGATAATTTCATGATTAAAGTACATGTTGATCTGAAATTCTGAAATTGTTGTTGATTCTACGTTTTAAAAATATGAAATATGTATATTTGTATGTAAACCAAAAATAAAGCGGTCTACTAGTATAGTATTTCATCTCATCTAAAAACTGCGCTTCCCTTAAAGGGACAGAGCCAACGTTGTTAATTGTCATCAAAATCAGACACCAGGACTGGCCCCAAATTCTCGAAACTTTATTTACCCTAAACCTGCTTAAAATATGGTTTTTTTTTTGTTATTCTCATAAAGACAATTCATATTTAAAGTCTAAATACTCTTAAAGAAGTAAATGTTACGCAAATTATAGCCAAAAAATAGTGAGCTTAGTTAAATTCTGTTTAATATGACGGACATAATTTTTATGTAGTTTGAAGAAATCGGGGCCTAGTTCCTACACAAGAAACAGACAAGAGTGTCATGCATATCAGCTTCGAACTATCTGTTGTCTGGTTAGCTCTTACTTCAAACCAATGTGAGCCTTGCTCGTGTTTCCTGGCCTGGATGTATAAGAATTTAGTCGGAGGACAGTAAAGCACGGACATGTACCCAGGTAACTGCAGGGTACAATTTTAGTTTCCTGTATCTTACCAATACAGCAATGCCACCTGATGTTAGGTGCTTTGAGTGTTTTATGACAGCCTTCAAATGTTGCATGTTGCATGTTAAAGCGAATGAAAGGGGTGCTTCTTCTTCATGTGCTTCATCAAAGAAAACGTTCCCTCATCCTTGTGACTGCCCTCATTGCAGTTCGTTTTTCTTTCATTAGAAAAGGAAGAACAACCAAAAACAGTACTCGCTGTAATTCAGATGGTATCGGTACTGTTACTTTTCATGTAGGGTGCCAAGCCATGCCTATGGCGTGAAATGTTTATACGGGTAATTGACAATCAGGTATCCAGGTTCAATAATTTTACCCGTCCATGCCCTAGTGGACACTCCTTCGTACTCCAGTTTGCCCATTGCACAGCCTTAGACCACACTCTCATTCAACAGTGTGATCAATATAACGATGTTGTATAACACGTTCACAATCGTTACTAAAATATATAAGTTGAACTGAATTTTGATGTGTATTTACGATATAGCTAAATTATTATAATATCAGTATAATCTAATACCGTTATAGCCGCGAATATCAGCCTTGATTAAATCCTCAAGTAACACTCGTATTTAAAATCAATGCATACACATGTATAACAAACACATATTTTGAGTGATGAACCTTAAGCTACTTACTAAATAAAGCATTTATTGAAACTATTAATTACTGATAACAATATTGTGATCGTTTATTTATTAGATGAAAATGCAAAAATATTAAATGACTGGTGAGTCCTTAAAGATTTACAGTGATCAACTATCGGCTCATAAGGTAGAAATGCAGTGTTTTCGGCACCTTTCTTTCCAATTTAACAAGGTGTCTTCCATTAGAACTATTGCTTTCGATATTTATTCATCCTTTTCAGTAAATCAAAACAATTGTATTAATTGTGGTACATCTTGTTTTGGAGTAAGAGTGCATCTGTATATATTTAACCTACAGAAAGATCACAGGCTTCCCGTCTGGATTTCCACACTGCTCGTAGTAGACCGTGTGAATGTCAGACACCTTCAACATCCCGGTCTCATACGGCTCAATGTCGGGGAACATTGCCCTCGGTGTTGGAATCTGCATTGAAGCTGACATAGTTCTGAAATGATGAAGACTAAATTTGCAACATATAACCATGAAGTATTGACATCAACTGTTCAATTATTTATTATGCAAGGTTGGGTGTGGGTGGGAGTGAATACTGCCATATGGTCATACATCCACATACCTTCCTTTATACCGACTGCACAAATCATAAAAGTGGAAAGTTAAGTGCTACAGTATAGAACATACTCTGATGATGTTTGTTATGTACTGGTCTATTTTTTTCAACGTTTCAACACGGGCACGGACCTTTAAACCATGGATTGGAAACTTCATTTTGTGTCTGGGTAGAACATTGAACTAACGCGTAAAGAGCGTGAGATTCGGCTGTGTCAAGTTGTTACTCTTCCGCCATCTTGTTTCGGATCGAGAAATTGTGCAACATTCATCCGTTGCAATCTTCGTATTTACCGCCGTAACCTTCAAGTTGGTTAGTATTTGTTTTATTTTGAGTTGTATTTACTAAAAGTAGAATCTGGGGGGTTTTCTCGCTTTTTCCTGAGATTATTTCGATTTTTTTACTCTATTTGTTTGATCGGGAGAGAAAATGTAAACACAATTATATGTATTTTTCGAAAGCCTATGGCTCTGCAATTAAAGTTTCCGACATAAATACAATGATTAATTATGATTGATTGTCAATATAATTTCCAAACGTAAACTCGTAAATGGTTCATGTTCGTTTTGTTTTACGTCTAATCATAAAGCAATGAATGATGTAGCGACACATTTATTTTGCTTTAGAAGTGTATGCAACATTTGCTTAGAAATTGGGACATATATTTCGGTTGGAAGCAGGTTATTGGCCCCAGATTTCGGATATTTTTCGGATATATATTTTTTAATATTAATTGTTACTTACCTTCTAACTTAATAATATACTGTTATGCATTTTCGATATATATAAACCACGCATTTAATAACATGAGGTTAGCTTTGAAAATTACAGCCCTTTTTCGTTTCGGGGAATGATCGGATCAAATCGTATAGACACTACGCGACATTTTCTCCAATATGAATGTCATTTCAAATGTTGAAACCAGTCTTTCCAATTCCGCCACTTGTTATATAGCCTGACCTTTTACGATGTCTTTTCAGGAAAGATGCAACAAAAATGAAAACGAAACAGCGGAAGAAATGCACGGTTGCCAAGAAGAAAGAACATAAAGAAAGAAAACTTTTTTTTTTGTTGCAAATGAAATTGTTGATTGGCATCAAGTCCGGAAGATCTTTATTTACTTTTATAATATAAATATCAGTTGTTTTACATTTGTACACATATTCAAATTGTATAAAATCAACATATTGAGTAATCAATATGATAGATGCTCTAATATTATAATAGGTTTTAATGAAGGCAAAACGTTTACGTAAATTGAATACAAAATATAAATTATGTTGACCTTGGCAGGGAGGAAAAGTTTCATAACTACTCTATTAAGTTGTACTATTCATTCGTAAGTTGCGTATAACAAATGCTTCTTTTATATATTTACAAACATTTATAACTTCTTTTTTATCACATGATGCCAATAACTGATGGAAATTGAATATAGATTGATTAACATTTAGTAAAATCGTTTAATATAAGTTTTACGTAACTGACGATAACATCGACAAATACATATGAGGCGATATTCATCCTCTATGTCCCTAAAAATATTGAACGCTTCACGAATTTGAGTGTCATGAAGTATGCATAAGATTTGAATATAAAATTAATTATTTGCAGTGATCCTTAATGCACTAAAATATAAACATATATCTATACCATTGTGTTTATATTTCTTAATATCCATGCTGACTCCATCAATTAAATTTCCAGCTTACGTTACTAGCCAAAAATCACCAACAATTCCGTCCTAATAAAATCTCTGCTCCATGATTCATCAAAAGTTGCCAAATAGTTAGATTTGTATGTAAAAATATGAAAAATACCAACGGAAATATGTTTATGATAAAAATACATTCGCATTCGTTTGAGCTGATAATAATAAAATGGAATGTGATTTACAAGCAAATTTATTAATTCAATTTAGTTGAGTTTCTATAAGGCAACACTGTGAGGTTGATCTTAGAAATCTCCGTTTAAAGGCGAACCGTCGATTAGTTGCACATATATAAATATACATGTTTTTTGTGGCATAGTAGTATACTGCCACTTTGGCTGGTTTTCAATATAGGTCTTAATTGGATCTAAGAACGATGTAGCTCAATTAATAACTGACCAACGGAGTGAATTAAGTCAATAATGTATGACCGTAATACAATGTATTGACTTAAGTTCGCATACTGAATACCAACCCAGATGCTGTTGTGGACTGATATGTGACAACGACAGGCGCTGATCTTCGACATGTATGTATTATTGTGGCGCTGCAACTTCTCAAAATATTGGGGCCGCGACGTCTGTGGCTACAGTCACGACACCTATGCAATAATCTGATAATGGGCATTTAGAGGTACATTCCTTATCAAATGAACATATTTATAGTTCCCTGAAAATCCTAGCAACAATATTAAGTTTTATTTATTATTATTCGATTCCAATTTCTCAAACTGTAACAAGACGCCGATTAGGCAACGCCGCAGTAAAGCCGTATTTTTTATTTGACGATCCAATTTAGCAAACCTAAGATTTGAGCTTGTGACCAAGATTTTAAATAAAAGGACCCATATTTATACTTATTAGAGTTATCTTTCATACAAATAACCTGATCAAATTTCATGAAAATGAACAGAAACTATTCCATTTGTGTGAGGAGAATTGAACAATTTATAAGTACATCAGCTTTTCCTAAAAGAAAAGCCTTAAGAGACATAGCTTTTGATCCCAGGTGAAACACTTTAACATAGAAGATTCCATGCACACAAATATTTTCAAAAGGTTATTTTAAATTAAATTCTAGAACAGGGGTAAATGTTTCCATACATTTTACCTAATGACTGAGTTGTTACCCAAGATGACTCATATTCACAATAGTCGAAGATACAATGCAGACAAATTTTCGGAACAAGTTTTGTGAAGATTGGATAAAATCATTTGATTTTATGACACAAGGGTAAATATTTCCTAAAAGTAGACCTAGTCACCTACTTTTGACATAAGGTCACCTATATTCACAAATGTTCAAAACATACACAAAATGTAGTCAAGTATTCTGACAAAGTTTCATAAAAATCGGATAAAAAACTAAGATTTGACAAAGTGACAAGTGTTTCAGTTGAGGTAAACTATATTCACAAATGTTCAAGGAAACGTGTGACAAGCGAGTATTCCGACAAACAATTGGATAAAAACTGATTGACTTTATGACATGGAATAAAAACTTCCTAAGATTTGACCTAGTGATCTAGTTTTTCGGGTTGACCCATACTGACAAAAAATCACGACACCATCAAGACAAGTATTCTGACAAAGTTTCATAACAATTGGATAAACTCTATTGACTTTATGACAAGGAATAAAAACTAACTAAGATTTATCATAGCGATCTAGTTTTTGACCTGATGTGACCCCTATTGTTCAAGACAACATATAGACAAGTTTTTTTTGACAAATTTTCATAAAAATATCGATAAAAACTATTGACTTATTGACATGGGATAAAAACATCTCAAGATTTGACCTTTCGACCTAGTTCTTGACCTGAGACAACAGTCCAGTACTGAAACGTTTTGTTGATGTTTGCCTGTTTTATCAAATTTATGTGACCCACTGCAGTGCCGCGCTAGAGTTCAAGCTTTTGTTATTTGTTAGCGAATTGTTTACTTTTTTAAATGCATCATCATTTGAAAAAAACAACAACATTTTACCTGGAAGTAGTTTAATACCCCTTGTCTGTAGCCCCTTGTTGTCTGTAAGCCTAAACCGCCCCTGACAAACAACTTAATCAGGAACTGTTGACTGTCACAGTTTTTCAGAGTGACGTCCATAGGGACTCTTCAATTGTTTTCCCGCCATATGTCAAAGTGAAACCGGAAGAAGGTATGTTTTGACTATTTCTTTGTACATGTAAGTATGTATTTTCTCATTTATTTAAATCACTATTTAAGTTGTAGATAGAAAGTTTCTATCGAGGTTATAGGTGTTTGTGGTTGTAACTGTTAAGTATTAATTAAGCAGTACTGTACAGTAAACACACTGACGCTGTTATATAACAAAATCTGACCTGTTTAACACTAACAGTTTAAAATTCTACATTATCAGTACATTTCCCTCCCCTTATATGTTCTGCAATTTGATAATCATATGGATGGATACTCACTCATGTGATATGAGATAGTTAATCTTTATCTGTTTGTTCACATGTGTGCCTCAAGTCATTCTTAATGTAAGACACTGGTAAGAGTTATAACTTAAATAGTAATTTGTGGGAACATTTGGGATTACGACTGATCGTGTGGTATTTGTCCTACTTTCTTTGAAATGATATATTATTTATATTGACGATAATAATTAATAGGACTTAATTTAAGAATGGCTCTTAGCTTTTGTTTTGTATCCTTTTTTGTGCATTTATCAATTTACAGCAATACTCATTCCAAGGCTGTGAATATTGTAAGGGCTGTACAGGAATAGGAGGTTCTTGGTCTCAGGTTGTACACATGGACTCAAGATTATTAATAACATGATACATGAACGTATTTAAACAGTTGACAAAAATGTAGGAGTCATTTTACTAAATTCAATAATTGTTTAATGCAAAAGTAATAACTTTCTGATGAAAGGCAAAACTCAGCCTATGGGATTGAGCTCAGCATTATATGATCATCTTCTTCTACTGTTCCAATTTTCTTTTCCACTCAACAGAAAGTCTGTCTATCCTGCACTTACATTTTTTATATAAACGTGTACTTAAAATTCTTCACTAAAATTGTCATTTAAGGCTGATTGTTTGTCTGTTTCAGAGCTCCTGTAAATCAAAATGCGAGTCCAATTCTTCCTAAGCGTTATAGTGTTGGTATGTGGGTCAGAGGCCAAGGGTGCGTTACGAGGAATGTTCCCAGACAAACACCCACCCATGTTACAGAATGGTGTAGACCCAGGACAGCCTGTGTTTCTTACCCCATATGTGGAGAAAGGCCAGTTTGACCAGGGTAGGCTTACAACCGTACATGTTCTTAGTTTAGTTTATTACCCCTAAGATTGGGGTGTTAAATGTGTGTGCAGGGGTCGAAATTAGCACAAGCCCACAAGCCCTACACTGGTAAAATGCTCTCCGGGCTTGCTGCAATTCAGGATTTTATATAACAGCAATAGTGTCAGAATTCAGGCTTGTTCATCCAAAGTCTAATTTCGATGACTTTATGTGCACCATCAATCTTTAATGATGGTATTTCCTAAACAGTCCAGAGTTTTGCCCTCAAAACTTATTATTTTGATAAAGTTTACCCAGGGTCAGTGTTTACTTTACCTCTGTGATAATGATCTAAAGCAAAGCACAGAGTTATAAATACTGACTGCCCAGCTGGTATTAAATTTCTAACTGCACACACTAAGGTACATGGATTGATTATTTCAAGGCCAGAATTTGAAAAATAACCCATTTTTTCAATAAAAGCTATCACACTCTTATTTCAGCTGATACTTTGGAAGTTAACACATTCTTGATTCTTATTATTTCAGAATGAAAACAAAATCGTGAATATGTGCAGTTTAAATCTTTTCTGACAGGATAACATTTTATATTTCTCTTAAATTACTGCAACATGATATTGCTTAGTGAATAAGAGTTGTAATAAAAATTGATATTGATATCTTACGTGAATAAAATTAGCTTCATAATTTTGTCTAATGTTCTTTTCAACACAAACTAATGGCATTTTATTAAAAAAGTCAGTGTTATCAATTACCATATAAACGCATCCAAAAAATACCACAGGTGCAAATTAGCACCAAAAAAAGTTTTTTTCTGTAACAAATCTCAGGACAATTATCCAATAGATTGTGTGACGCTTTGATATCATAATTGTAAAAAAAAGTACCAAAATGTAAAAAAAAATTGTGTCGGAGACCGGGTTCGAACCCATGTTGCCAAAATTGCAGTCCAGCGTCGTATCCACTGATATACAACGGCTTACTTTAAATGGGTGACATAATTAAGCTATACACCTACCTCGGTAATATCACATGATAACACTGACTAGCCAATCACGCATAAGGAATAAATTCTACCTGGTAGACAAACCCAGTAATCTTTTTTAATGGAAAAATACGAAATAACTGCTAAACTTAAATAAATTGTAAACTATGTTGTACTTCAGTTAGTAAGTTTCAATGCATTGTACACATCGAGCCAAGTTTATGTCAGTTTTCGACAATTTTCTTTTTTTTTCGCTATTTTATCATAAGGAGTACAGCTCCTTTAATGTTAAGCAATGATTGAAAATTTATGGAATATAGTTTTTTTACTTAATATCTACTGTTGGGGAGGCAGTCAGTAAAAGGTTCGTTACATAAAAGAAATAACTCTATCTATGGTGTGTCACATGTTATCTCATGAGAAATTTCTACAAGATAGCAAGACGACCAAATACTTTAAAAGATTTAACATTTGACAACAGCAAGTAATGTAGGCCCAGTATGGTGCAGGACAGTAGCAGTTATCATAATTTATGCAAAACTGTTTACAATGAAATCATGAAAATTAAAGATTTTTTTAAGCATACCAGGTCAGGCAGCTAGACATATAGTAAAGCTGGTGTGATATTGGAACTGGACTGTTAACATGAGGACAAATAGTTAAGATTAACCTACCGGTATGCATGCACGAACATTGCAGCTCAGGTGGCCAGTAAAGTTGCCCAATCTCTGGAGTGACATGTCAACAAGACAACAGATAGTTCAGTTTTAATCTACATTTCAGCTCAGAAGGCCAGTAAAGTCGGCCCAATCCCTGGTGTGACACAAGACAGTTATGCAGGATTCTTCACTGTTAACAAGACCACAAACAGCAACATGTACTTCTGGTTCTTTCCTGCTCAGGTGAATATCCAACAAAGTGTTATAGGGTTGAGTGAGTGTTTTGGGGGTTGAGTGAGTGTTCTTGGGGTCGAGTTAGTGTTCTGAGGGTTAGAGTAGTGTTCTGGGGGTTGGATTATTGTTCTGGGGAGTTGAGTTAGTGTTCTGTTGTTTAGTGTTCTGTCGGTGAAGTAGTGATCTTGGGGTTGAATTATTGTTCTGGGGAATTGAGTTAGTGTTCTGTTGTTTAGTGTTCTGTGGGTGAAGTAGTGATCTGGGGGTTGGATTATTGTTCTGGGGAATTGAGTTAGTGTTCTGTTGTTTAGTGTTCTGTGGGTGAAGTAGTGATCTGGGGGTTGGATTATTGTTCTGGGGAGTTGAGTTAGTGTTCTGTTGTTTAGTGTTCTGTGGGTGCAGTAGTGTTCTGTGGGTTGGATTATTGTTCTGGGGAGCTGAGTTAGTGTTCTGTTGTTTAGTGTTCTGTGGGTGAAGTAGTGTTCTGGGGGTTGGATTATTGTTCTGGGGAATTGAGTTAGTGTTCTGTTGTTTAGTGTTCTGTGGGTGCAGTAGTGTTCTGGGGGTTGGATTATTGTTCTGGGGAGTTGAGTTAGTGTTCTGTTGTTTAGTGTTCTGTGGGTGAAGTAGTGTTCTGGGGGTTGGATTATTGTACTGGGGAGTTGAGTTAGTGTTCTGTTGTTTAGTGTTCTGTGGGTAAAGTAGTGTTCTGGGGGTTGGATTATTGTTCTGGGGAGTTGAGTTAGTGTTATGTGGGTGAAGTAGTGATCTGGGGGTTGGGTTAGTCTTCCATGAGTTGAGTTAGTGTTCTGTGCATTTAAAAGTACTTGTGGTCTAGCTGTGAGGTATTCTTCCGATTATTATACATGCATCAATAGCCATAGTATTAAAGGCAATAATTCAAACATGATATTATTAAAGATAAGGAAGAGCAGAGTGAGCGAGAGTGTTCTCTTTTCAATTAATTGTGAGTCTTCACATGCATTTCGTTCTTTAAACATAATATAAAAATGTTATCAGAAAAAATCCTTTTTCATGATTTGAATTATTGTCTTTTTCACTCCATACACATGTACATCCTTGTCCTCTGGATCCAATGGTCCTACATGTACCGGTATATATTGCTTGTGGGCGTGTGTGCAGGAGGGCTCTATTATACCAGACCAGTGTGTCTCAACATTTCTTCACAAATTTGGTAATTTATCGTCATCTTATTTAAGACTGCCTCACCCTCATCTTGTGTGGTCACATAATTGAAGGGCAGCACCACCTGGTCTCCTCTGTTTGTCTCAGTATCTCAAAAGCTATGCCCAATTCGATTCACCTCTTGTCATTGAAGATATTCCCCATTCATAGTGTCAGTTACAATGGGACCTTTTATTTAAAGGCATTGCCACTGGATCTTCGAAGTTCAACCAACAGTCTCAGTATTAACAGTACTATGCCTAATATAAATTTCATTTCTTGTCATTGCAGACATCCCCATCCAACGGCTCAGCTCCAGTGCTTCTATGGCTTCAGGGGGGTCCTGGTGGAAGCTCTCTGTTTGGACTCTTTGTTGAGAATGGGCCCTACCTCATTAACAAGGATATTAAATGTATGTTTAGAGAGATTTTTTTTTTTTTTCCCCATCCCATATTTTTTGCACTCCAAAAAGTCAAAAATGCTATCGTTGATGATATCTTTTAATAGATAGTTGGATTTGGCTTTGCTACTTTTGGCAAATTTCCGATACAAACTTAAAATAAGCTTTTTGTCAAAACTAAACATTATATTTGACAAAATTATATTATGAAACACAATATATTTAGAAAAAATACAGCATTTTAATATATGATAGAATAGAAAAAAGAACTGGCACTAACAAAAGATTGTTGAAGAATAAGGAGGGCTATACGACTCAGCCTGGCGTCTACATCCGCGTCCGATAAAGTTTTAGGGCAAGTTGGCATTTTCACTTATTTCTCGAATATTGTTCATTCAATTCACTTCATACTTCACACAGTTGTTCAGGACCATCACACTATAAGGTTTCATGCTATAAGTTAGTGTACAATATAAGTTACGAAAAATGGTATCAAAAACATGTTTTGTATTACTATAACTTACAACTTTTACATCAAGATCACTATACAAAATTAAATGAGTTCGTTTCGGAAAAACAAAACTTTGAAAAACAAAACAATCATAAAAAAAAAACATAAATCACAACTGATATTCAACACAAAAAATTAAACCTTAAAATCAAAATGATTAATTGTATGGTCCATACTCAAATGGCTACAAAATGTTCAAGATGATCAAAAAGGTTTCCATGGTTTATAATTTTGAGTAATTGTTTTTCGCAATGTTGTAATGTTCTTGTATTCAGATAATATTTAAACAGATAGGATGCTTTTACAGGAATTTAAATTTAAGAAGATATATATTTGTTAAAAAACTATTTTTATTTGAATTTACTTTTTATCAAAGTTGTTCTTTTTCACCATGGTAACAATATTTAAATGTAGTATTTCACATACATATATCATAATTAGGGTTTTAGCCAAATTTGGAAAAGGGTAGGGTGTTGCAGAAAAGGGCACATTGTATCGGGATATAGCATTATGAATATGACAAAATATGTTAGAAACGGTGTTTAATGAAATTAATATTAAGTTGCAACTTCCAAAAATGTAAAATAAATAAATGTATTTAAAGTTCTGTTATGAGTTTTAATCAAAACTATTAAGATATATCTGATTATTTAATCATGATTTAAGCCTATGAAGGCAGAAGGGTGCCATCAAAAATGGACAGGGTGCAGCACTTTTCAATAACTCTGTACTTAAAACTCTACCTTATACACACTCATCAAACCTAAAATTAAATTGCAATAACAAATGCAATTAAGTCAAAACAAAAAAATAAGTGAGATAGCTCTACTCAAGCATCTTAAATCATGATTTTTTACATGATTTACATAAATTCAATGTAGTTTGTTACAAAACCATCAAAATACAAAGTTGCAGTTGCTCAGTTAAGTTGCCTTACATTCACAACTTCGGATGATAAAAC
Source organism: Mya arenaria (assembly GCF_026914265.1). Classification (NCBI taxonomy): domain Eukaryota; kingdom Metazoa; phylum Mollusca; class Bivalvia; order Myida; family Myidae; genus Mya; species Mya arenaria. The sequence continues at coordinate 6,111,504 of NC_069122.1, forward strand.
AGTAAACTACATTGCAACTCAAGAATTTTTTTCATTTCACCTGCACAAATTAAAATTACTGTCATCATTTATAATAAATTCCAGTAAAATTTAATTCATCAATCATGTTGAATTGTTTAATATATCTTAATTAAAATAAGATTAAGCACAGTAATTTTATAGATAACAGTTAACCGATACCCCCCCCCCCCCAAACGCGTGCACACACAAGTACCCCATTCATACACGAAATCGGTAAAATGGATTAAACTAAAAAAGATACATTAAATTTGCTTTTCTTTACTTGTGTAACTGTTTGTATGAAAAATTGGGCAAGATTTTGTTTAAGATATATGATTGTAACTATTTGGTCATAATTGATCACCGACTCAACCAGCAGATGGGATTTCTGTTTTTTCTCTTGTTTTAAACATTTGGCTTATGTCTGCCAATGTCCTCCTTTGAGTTGTGTCAACAATATGGCGGGATGCAACAACAACACTAAATAACTTCAAACATTTATAACATAAGCATGTTTACTTATTAGTGTTTGTACTTAAAAAGAATAAAACTAAAATAAAGATATTGTCAGAAACCGATTGTACAATGGATAATCATTTACTTGAGTGGAACCGATTATTGAAAGTCAAACTGGAAACGATTCCCAACACTACTATAAATATCATTTATGTGGTAACATTCTTAGAAATATTTAAACACACTTGTAAAATCAATGAAACTGTGTCGCAACAAATCTTTTGGGCTGTCTTGCCATTAGACCAAAGAATCATTATATAATAATGTCAAAATTCTCTGGTGACCTTAATAAATTACTGTGAATTCTCAAATAATTGTTGACTGGCACATTACGGGAATTGGAAAAATCATTTAAGTCGATATTTATTGAATTTGTTTGTACTTTATTGCAATTAACATAAAATAAAAATACGAGAATCATGTATAATAATTCACCAGTAAACTCAATTTTCTCATAAATTACTTTGCTGACTTTGTACCCCTTCCTCAAGAGTCGTCACATATCGTTATATTATAACAATGGTTTCAGTTGTGAAGAAAGACATCACGTGGAACAGCAAATATTCCATGCTGTACATCGACAATCCAGTCGGGACGGGCTTCAGTTTCACGGACAAAGACGAGGGATATGCTACTAACGAGGAAGATGTCGGCAGGGACCTGTACAGGTCAGGGAGAAGTTTGCAGTTTTACTTATTAATCAATTGTTTTACTATTACAAGCAAAATTCATGGTATGTCTAGAATCACAGAATAAGGCATTGATTTCGTTTTTAATGGTGATCCCATCCTTAACATGGAGAGTAACTCAAAATATTTCAGGTATAATGTTCGCAATTTCTTTAATAAACACGACTCAAAACACTTCTGATCATGCTATATTGCTTGACTTGACTTTTTCCACCAAAAGTTATATGTACCCAGCTATCATTAACCTAACTATTAACAAACTTACATGTTTTCTTTCTCTCTCTATTTCTGTTTTTATCTCTTTATTCATTCTTTCTCTTTCTTTTCTACTTTTTGTTGCCCAAATCATCATTTTTATACATAAATACACTCACATTCTTTTGCCTGGTGCTTGGCATTTAAAGGATAGTGCTTGAAAAAGTGGTATACTCAGTACTGGTTTAACACAGGAAGGTTGTGTCCCGTATATCTGTGCTTAACACCGAGCACGTAAAAGAACCAAGGGGTCTCTTCGAAAAAGAGCTAGGGTATCACACCCAGACTTCCTTGTATCCCACCACTTCCCCTTCACCATGCTGTCCCTTCAGCAAAAACAAAGGACCCTGTTGGAAATAAGTGCTTGCACTTTCACAGGTTATCCTTGACGGCAAGGTCTAAAGAATTACATACATACATACATATATAATATAAGAAAGAAAAGTGTTAGGAAAAAAATGCCAACAACGATTTTACTTGCTTTTATGTATATGATATACTGTGACAAATCTTCGATCTGGTTGGACATTAAGGAAACTTTGTTGGGTACATTATGGCTCATGGTTATTGGAAAAAGAATGTACATTGAATACATTGTATGTAAAGTGAACATATATATTAATATATATGTATGTAGAGTTGCTATTATGAATAAGGACCTTAAACATTATTTTGTCTTTGTTTAGTATGTGTGCAATAATACATGTTTAAAGCTGCACTCTAACAGATGGACCGTGATCTGATATTATATCACCAGTATTATATCAGTCATCGAAATAAGACTTTTCGATGAACAAGCCCGAACTCTTATTTTATTGCATGGAATCATATTTATGAACAAGCCCTGCTATATAAAATTCAGAATTTGAGCAAGCCCGTAAGACATTTTACCAGAGCAGGTTTTGCGTGCTTGTGCTAATTTCGACCACTGTTGTATCACTGGTTTCCAGATATCTGAGCCAAAACTGGTTCATTCCAAGACAAAAATCAAAAAATGTTTAAATGACAAAATTAATTATCCAGACTGTTTAATAATGCATGTATTTCTTCCCTGTATTTCAGTTGCCTGGTCCAGTTTTTCCAGGTGTTTTATCAGCTCCAGCAGAGTCCATTCTATGTAACAGGGGAGGTAAGTACACAGATGTCTCTTCATTTCTTGAAATATCTTATAACATAATTACAGAGCTTTTTCTGCCCATTTTGGGAAAAAGACCCTAAACATTTTGGGAAAACTTGTGTCGCGAAATTGGGAAATTTTACAGTTAAATGAATAACCTTTCCAGTCTCCTGCAAATGAGGAAATTATTCAATATTATTTTTTTTTTCCCTTTACAAAGACATGAAAATGCTGAAATATCAATTGCAATAAATCATGATAGATAATATTTCAAAATGATCTCTGAATGTGATGTAAATCAAGGATTTCTTAATTCAATTAACCCCAAAACTTAAAATCATTAATTTATTAAGATGTTGAATTAACCAGTACAGGTAAAAGTCATTCATAAAACAAAAAACATTATTTTTTCAATTTTGATTGGGATTTTTTCTGAAGATTGGGAAAAATATCTTATATTTTGCTTTGGGAATGGGCCCGATAGTCGGATTCATGGGCACTACAGAAAAAGCCCTGTTGTAATTTCATTTAAAGCTGCACTCTCATAGATACATTTCAAAATATTGTATTACTTGGCCCTTTCTCAGTAGATTATATAAAAACTGGGACAGTTGTTATGTTATCAAACATAAAATTAAATGGAAACAAACTTGCCTTAGATTACTGTTCTGAATTTTATTTCGATAAATATCCAAAATAATCAGCTGATTTTATATAGTTAGGCATATCACGTTTGTTCTGATTAACAGGTTAACCTCAACTTTATAAGTTGATTGACATCATAGAATCAAGTGTTAACACACAAATTTTGTAAGGCACAACCTCCTTCAAACTTGACAAAGACAAAGTCAAGCATGACAATGAAGATTTTTGATATGCTGTCTGTATTATGCTTAAATCGAGAGTTATTGTTGTAATCCGATTTTCTGAAACTCTTATGCCAAACCAGTCAAGTGTGATAAAATTTGATTGGGTTTGCTACAAAAAAAGGCCAAATTTACAATAGGAAGAGACAAAAAAAAAGAAACTAAGATTTCGTTTTGGTGAAAGGTGGAAGTCATTGGCAGTGACTTTGTGGTCAAGAATCTTGGAATGTCAAACTTGGCAAGGTCTTTTTCCTATAGATGCTCCATTCTAACCAGGGCCAGTATTCATAAAAAATCTTAAGTCAATTCCTTACATAAGTCATTTTCTTAAGATACCTACCTCACTTATCATAGGATATATTCTCTTGTTAATATTAGTTATATCTGAAACACTTCTATTTCATTGATTTTATTCAAAACACATACTTTTATCTAAAAAACACACACTTTTTAGCTCTACTGGCCAAAGGCCAGAAGAGCTTATGCGATGGTAATGTGTACGTAGTATGTGCGTCCGTGCGTCTTTAAACAATTGCTTGTGAACACGATACAGTCTTCAGTTTTGATTTTATCTCGATGAAACTTGTACAGTATTTAGATATCCATTAGAGCTCGGTTACTTTTGAAAACCAGCCAGATCCGCCCATGCATGCCTAGATTATGGGCCTTGAAAGTATAAAAAATCAGTGCGTCTGTAAACAATTGCTTGTGAACACGATATAGTCTTCAGTTTTGATTGCATCTCGATGAAACTTGTACAGTATTTAAATATCCATTGGAGCTTGGTTCTTTTCAAAAACCAGCCAAATCCGCCCATGCATGCCTAGATTATGGGCCTTGAAAGTATAAAATATGTTATTTTTAGCTAAGTCTATTTTTAGCCAAGTCTACATGAGTGAAGTCTATTTTTAGCAAAGTTTACATGTAAAGTCACAATTGCTTGTGGGTGTTTGTTCGATTCATGGCCCTGGGGACATTACTGGCCAAGCCCCCAGGTTCACAGGTTTGGTATACTTAAATTGGGAAATGTTAAAAACCTTTTTGTCTGAAACAGCTATGCAGATCCTTGCTATCTTGAACAAGGCTTAATTTAGTGGACCACTACCATAGTTGTTCAAATTATACCCCTTTGGCACTGCCCCAGGGGTCACAAGTTTCCTAGGGACTTATTTAAGAAATATTTTCAAATCTTCTTGTTTCAAACCACAAGGCCCATACCTTTGATATTTGTTGTGGAGCATCATATGATGACTGTCTAGCAAAATATTTGAAATTATGCCCCTTGGGCAAAAGCTGGGCCCACCCCTTTTGACTTACTTTTTAATTTTTAAAGCTACAGCAATGAAATTTTGACCATGTGTACAGTTTTGCAAACAAGCATCAATGTTGTCCTCGGATGTCCTTGACTTTGACCTTTTGACCAACTTTTTAGCTCGACTATTCGAAGAATATGGAGAGCTATACTACTCACCCAAGCGTCGGGGTCGGCATCAGCGTCACACCTTGGTTAAGGTTTTGCATGCAAGCACACATAGGTTAATATCTCAGCAACTACTAGAGGTATTGCAGTGAGACTTGATGCAGTGGTACTCAACCATCCAACCTACCTAATTAACCAAGTTAGATAACTCTAGTTTTCATTTAATGCAAATAATAGGCCTTTATTATTCGACTTAGAAATTCTGGGTAAGGTTTTGCGTGCAAGCACACATTGATTAATATTTCAGCAACTACTTGAGGTATTGCATTGAGATTTGATACAATGGTACTCAACCATCCAACCTACTTAATTTTCCAAGTTGGATAACTCTAGTTTGCATTTAATGCAAATAATTGCCCTTTATTATTCGACTTAGAAATTCTGGTTAAGGTTTTGCGTGTAAGCACGCATAGGTTAATATCACAGCAACTACTTGAGATATTGCATTGAGACTTAATACAATGGTACTCAACCATCCAACCTACTTAATTAATTAAGTTGAATAACTCTACTTTTCAATAAATTTAAATTATTGCCCCTTTTTTATTCGACATAGACATTTTGGTGAAGGATTTGCATGTTCTCTCTTTTAAGTCAATACCTCAGTGAATACATCATGTATTGCATTGAAACTTTACACACAGGCTCACAACCATTTAACCATCTTCTTTAATCAAGTAAGATAACTCTATCTTTCATATAATATAATTTTTGCCCCTTTCTAATGTGACTTAGAAATTCAGGTTAAGGTCTTGCATGTTAGCACAAATAGGATAATATCTAAGCATCTACTTTATGTATTTCTTTGAGACTTTAAACAATGGTATTCAACCACCCAACATAATTGAATAACCAAGATAGATAACTGTATTTTGCAAATAATGGCCCTTTATTATTAGACTTAAAAATTATGGTTGAAATTTTGCATGTAACCACATTTATGTTAATGTCTCAGCACATCATGTTTTGCATTGAAATCTAATTTAACAATGATCCATGCATGTTTGGCCAAATCTTTTCAGTCCATACACTGAATAGTCGAGCGTGCTGTCTCTGTGACAGCTCTTGTTTATTTTTAGAGCTACAGAAATGAAATTTTGACCATGAGTACAGTTTTGAAAGCAAATATTTTTTACCCTCAGATTACCTTTACTTGGAGATTACCTTTACTTGGCACATATTGAAATAGTTCATGCAACTAATTTGCTTACAACACTTTCTGTCCTCAGATGTTGACAAGCAGCATTTTCAGCTAAAACAAACACAAAAAATGAACTATATATTTGTTGCCTATTACTCATACGTAAATGCTCTGGATTGAAAATGACCACAAGAGCCATGCCAGTAGAGCATAGGCCCTCTTGGGCCTCTTGTTTAATTTGATTTCAATTATTTTAGGAAATTGACTTAAGTCAAGAAATTAATTAAGATGTTTATGCATACTGTCCGTTGTGTCCCAGTGCTGTTAAAACACTGCTTGTTTGGAATCAATCAACTGCTGTCCTCTTGATGTCCCCTAGGTGCCAGCATTCCCAGCCAACACAAAACTTTGACAAGGACATAAGCTATGTATTTATTTAATTTTTTTCAGTCATATGCGGGCAAGTATGTTCCAGCCATAAGCTACAAGATCCATATGGAAAACCAAAACCCCTTCAAGAAATTAAATATCAACCTACAAGGTCTGGCTATAGGGGATGGACTCTGTGATCCAGAAACTGTAAGTACAAACAGTATACGCTTTAAACATAGTAATTTTCCAACTGTCAAGACACTGTCATGCCCTTCCAGGCCTGGCTATAGGGGCCAGGCTCTGTGACACAGAAACTATGCGTACCAACTCAACATAGTACTTTTCCATCTGTCAAGACATTGTCAACACCATACAGGTCCTGGCTATAGGGGACGGGCTCTGCTATACAGAAACTATGTGTACCAAGTAAGTACTCAACATAGTACTTTTCCATCTGTCAAGACATTGAATATCAGCCTACAAGGCCAGGCCATAGGGGTCATTCTTTGTGACTGTGTGCAATTGTAAGTCATCTTGTCTGTAAAAACATAGTACAGTCAGCCTGCAGAAGAAATGAAAGCGTTGTAAAATTGTAGGCACGACAAGCATGATTTTAAAAAAAATTCAATAAATTAAATTGTATTCACAAGCAATAACAATCAAATCCAAAAAACTGTAACCAATAAGTGCCTGTCATTGTCTAACAGGTAACAGCTAGTTTCATAACAGTAACTTGTAAAATTGTATGTACTAGGTAAAATGAGCATTGCTTTCATCTAGCAAGTGTTTTGCTAGTTTATTTTTTTAAATGAAACCTTTTGTTGGCTGAGGACATTTTGACTATTTGCAGTATGTAAAAAAAGGCAGGGTCTATGAGTCAACATTTCTCCATTTTTATTTTTAAAAACGGTAGGCGCGACAAGTTTGATTTAACTTATTTGACAATTCTATTCACAAGCAATAACAATCAAATGCAAAAAATTAAAATTAAAAAATTAAGCGGCCCCAAACTGTAACCGATAAGTGCCTTCCATTGCCTTACAGGTAACAGATAGTTTTATAACAGTAACTGATAAACCTTCATGTGGTAAGTTAAATGAACATTGATTTCATCTCGCAAGTTTCTTGCTAGTGTATTTTTATTTGAAATGATACCCTTTAATGGCTGAGGACATTTTGACTATTTGTAGTACGTAAAGTAAGGCAGGGTCTATGAGTCTATGAGTCAACATGTCTCCATTGTCTGCGTGATTATCTATTCCCCTCAGTTCCTCATCAAGATTTATTTCAGATTCTTCTGCTTGCTTGGTCTTTTGGTTTGCATTGTTTTAAACCCTGTCACACCTTACGTCCCATTTTGTAGCCCTGGGGCATTTATTATTTTAACATGTCATGTCAAAATGTAGATTTGACGATACTTGATTTTAAGTTACAGTACCAAATTCTGCAGAATAATGTTAGTGATATTTTTGGGGCTTAGTTCACTGCGAAAATTGTGGATACAATTAATTGAAAAACCCATTATAAAGGCTAATATTTTTTTATTCTGTACACAATTCATATATACATGTGCTCTTTTGTTTTGATCATAAAATTATGTGTATCATTTTAAAAGCAAACTTCCTGGTTATAAGACTAAGTAATATTTTATGATCAATTTAGAAACATTATAATAAAGAAATAAATGGACATAAATGGACAAACATTGAGCCCATCCTGTCAGCGAAAAAATGACAAAATATGTTAGGATCAAGAATTTTGGTTTGATATGATTATGTTATTATTATGTTGTATCACAAATGTTATTGAAAGGTTTATTCAAATTCAAATTCAAAAATCTTTGCCATAGCATTCAACATTAGAAAAATTAACATACTAAACAATCAGAGAATAAAACCTTTTTAGAGAGAACATTGTGTTTCAGATGATGCCGCAGTATGCCGACTTCATGTTCCAAATTGGTATGTTGGACGAAACCCAAAGGGACTACTTTCAGAAGTATGCCATGCAAGCCACCACGTACATACAGAATAAACAGTTTGGGAAGGCTTTCGAGGTTGGGATGTTGATTTCATACATACTTAACAATGGTCCAATTTTTCAGAACTTTGTGTTGAAGTTAGCAACATGATTTACGACATCGTTGTTAATTTTTGAACTTGAATTATTTCATGATGTGCTCACATATTTAAATGTAAACAAGTACAGCTGAAACAGTTGTCTCAAATCTTGTTAGAAATTCAGCAGATCACAAGTGTATCCTTAACTTCCAGAGCAGTAACAATTTTTTAGTTAGCAACGATGACATTAATTAAACAAACTTCTGAACAAACGGCCCACTACGGTTTGTTTCATTGTTATCTATGACTTATATTTAAGTAGAGGAATAATAATGTTGCTGTTGAATGACAACAAATTTAATATTCTATTTATATCATAAACACTTTCATTATTTATTGTGTTGAATAAATAAACCTACCTATAATATTAAAACATTATAAAGATAAATCATTCTGTAATTTTGCTGAGATTTTTAGCTCCACTGGCCGAAGGCCATGGAGCTTATGTCGTCACAGATTGTTCGTCGTGAGTGCGTGCGTGCGTGCGTGCGTGCGTAAACTTTTGCTTTAAACGACATCTCCTCTGAAACTGATAAGCGGATATTGACAAAACTTCACAGGAATGTTCCTTTGGTGGTCCTTTACCAAAATTGCTCAAATGGTTCCGGTCCATTGCACAATATGGCCTCCAGAGCTAAAAATAGCAAAATCTTTAAACGACATCTCCTCTGAAACGGTTCGGCAGATTTTGATGAAACTTGACAGTAATGTTCCTTGGGTGGTCCTTTATTAAAATTGCTCAAATGGTTCTGGTCCATTGCACAATATGGCCGCCACAGCTAAAAATAGCAAAATCTTTAAACGACATCTCCTCTGAAACGGATAGGCAGATTTAGATGAAACTTGACAGAATTGTTCCTTGGGTGGTCCTTAACCAAAATTGCTCAAATGGTTCCGGTCCGCTGCACAACATGGCTGCCAGGGCAAAAAAATAGAAAAACCTTTAAAGAACATCTTCTCGGAAACCGATGATCAGATTTTGATGAAACTTAACAGAAATGTTCCTTGGATGGTCCTTTACCAAAATTGCTCAAATGGTTCCGGTCCATTGCACAATATGGCCGCCAGAGCTAAAAATAGCAAAATCTTTAAACGACATCTCCTCTGAAACGGTTCGGCAGATTTTGATGAAACTTGACAGTAATGTTCCTTGGGTGGTCCTTTATTAAAATTGCTCAAATGGTTCTGGTCCATTGCACAATATGGCCGCCACAGCTAAAAATAGCAAAATCTTTAAACGACATCTCCTCTGAAACGGATAGGCAGATTTTGATGAAACTTGACAGAATTGTTCCTTGGGTGGTCCTTAACCAAAATTGCTCAAATGGTTCCGGTCCGCTGCACAACATGGCTGCCAGGGCAAAAAAATAGAAAAACCTTTAAAGAACATCTTCTCAGAAACCGATGATCAGATTTTGATGAAACTTAACAGAAATGTTCCTTGGATGGTCATTAACCAAAATTTGTTAAATGGTTCCAGTCCACTGCACACCATGGCTGCCAGAGCTAAAAAATAAAAAAAACTTTATACGACTTGTCGTCGAAACCGATGACCTTTTTTCGATAAAACTTGACAGAAATGTTTGTTTGGTGCTCCTTTACTCAAATTGCCCAAATCATTTCGGTCCACTGCACAACATGGCAGCCAGAGCTATTAAAGTAAAACAAAAATTTAAATAACTTCTCAAAAATTGATGATTGTATTTCTATGAAACTTGACGAAAATGTTCGTTAGGTGGTCTTTGCTTGAACCTTTTGGCCAGTGGAGCACAGGCACTGATGTGCCTCTTGTTCAAGTTAGCTTTCAAAGAATGTGAATGTAACTAATTTATTAAGTTAAAATCTAAAAAAAAATACACAAAATAAAAATAATGATTGACCCTTGCTGTATAAAGAACTGTTTAATTCTCTCATTACTTTCAGATTTTTTATCATCTCATACTTGAAGGCAAAGGCAGCTACATATATAACGTTAGCGGGGTACAAGACTACTACAACATCCTGCGCACAGAGGTGTGTTTGATTATTGGAACTGCATGCTGTGTCTGTGCTTGATTTTCTCTGCTTATGTTTCAGATATTTGACATGTTACTCAATGGTGACCTCTACCCCTACAAGCCCTACTTCTACAATGTCACCAACACAAATAATTACTACAATTTCTTACTAACAGAGGTAATAGGGCTTAGCCAAGCTTTTTAGTAGAATTATTAGGGCTTTAAAGTAGAACTGTACCTTGTTATTTTTTAAAACCAAAATGTTATGTATTAGCTGTAATGTTTGTTAACAGAGTTGAACATATTTAAAGGGACTAGACACCAGATGATACCATTGCAAGAAAAAAAGAAAATTGTCAAAATCTTAGATAAAATTGATATGGTTGTGTTCAACGCAGTGATTCTTACTTAATGATGACAAAGCTAACAACACATATGTCTCTTTCACAGTTTTTGTGAAATTTTCAATTTGAAATTTACTTGGTTTTTGTACTACGTAAATCCCAGTAGATTTAAAAATAGTGTTGGTGAATGTATCTGTACAAAACACCTGACTTTCTCGTGCTAAATATACATACTATAAACTGGGAAACCATCAGGCGCTATTTATAAACGGGTAATCTCTGCTGAGATAGGGACTGTGGACTTCTATTAATCATGTAAAATGATGTATTATTGGCCTCATACTAGCTCTTAATAATTCTACGCATGTTTTGAGGAAATACTGTATTTGCCGATTTTTGGTGTCTAGTCCCTTTAAAAACTTTTGAAAATATTCAATAAAGCTATTATAGATTCTATTTTTAGCATCATTTGTCTAGTAGTCCTCTTTTGAATTCTAAAGAAAACTAAGCCAAAAAAAATATGATTTATTTAAAGAAGTTGGTAATAATGAAAAGTCAAAGAATATATGGTTAACAATAAAAAGATAACTTTCATGTCAGATTTGGACCTGCCAATTTAATACCGTATGACCTTATCATTAAGTTTTATGGTCAACCTTTATTGTTTAAGAAACCAAATGATGATTATATTTTTTCCTGCTGGCTACCAGGTTTTCCGTTTACAACTTGACACTTAACATGAGTCAGTTTGGTACGACCGCCCTTAATAAACATGTTTCCAATGATAAATGGCATATATGTGTAGGAACACCCATCACATTTGCTTAAAAATCAAAGTCAAATTTCGTCGCATGGCAGAATGACGAAACAGACAAGCTCGTGCTTGTGTTTCACATCTGACTTCAAGTCCTTTCAAAACAAGATGAAAATGGATCTCATGTGATTTAATAGATTCATTTTTCCATTGAACCTATCACATATTAGCATGCTTTTGCTATTCTTAACCGTAATGCTTCTACACATTTAGAAAAAAATGCTTGTATGTTATAAACCGTTGAATTATTTTTATAGACTTAGAGTTGTTGATGGCGGTCAGAGGTGTTATTATCACTGGAAAAAAATTCAACCGTGGCGCCATAACTCCAAAACCATTCCAAGATATTGAAATAAAATGTAGACATGTAATAAAGACAATGTGCACAGAAGTATAGCAATTGTTGAGTTATGCCCCTTGTTTGGGAAAAAACAAAAATTGGGAAACACTCCACAGCACTCTTGTTATAGATTTTAGGAAACAATCTACATTTTCAGCCAATTAAATTGCAATAAGGCAATCATTCAGTACTAGGCTTAATCATTAAGAATTTTGACTTTTGCGGGTGTTTAAAGTTCCCCCTTCTGCCACTCTTCCGATACACACTTCCTGCGTCAGATTTTGCATTGACAATGTGTCAGCCAATGGGGTTGTATTCTAAGTCAGTTAGATAACATGATGTAACATTTTAATGTTTCAGAAAGGCTCGTTCGCTGAGCACACATCACCTATTCTTAATCATTTAAATGTTACTCATGTCATATAACTATTACTTATACATTTTACCATCCAGTGTTGTATTAATTGTCAATGAGTGAAGTGGAGGATAAATTAGGATGTTCTTTTAAATAATTTAATACTTTCTAAATATAAGCATGTCTCTTATTCCTTGCATAGTTCAGCAATCTGTTGTTAATCTATATTATCAAGTAATTCAAACTTAATATTTACTGTGAGAAAAAACATGTATATTTGCAAAGGGGTTATCAGTATTTTATTACGGTAATACCTGTTCATATAGCCGCCAGCAGACTTTGACTACTATGCCACCGCGCTGGCTGATCCCATGATCAGAAGGGCGATCCATGTGGGGAATCTGACCTATCACAGCGGAGAGCAGGTAGAGAAACACATCATAAACGACATTATGGACACTGTGAAACCATGGGTGGCCGTGCTTATGGATAACTATAAGGTTTGTATACTAGAGTTAAATTATGTTTAAGCTTATTTTGAGCATTTAGCGTATATACTTATTTATTTTACATCAATTTTGAAGACACATATTAATTGATATGAATCACTCTAAAGTCTGCTTCCTGGGTACAAACAAATACTGATGTCCTTTTTGAAAAGGAAAAGAGAATGGTCCTCGAGGGGGCACGAACCAACAACCTCTCTGCTAGACTATTGTCACCCTCCCAACATTTGTGATAAATGTGTTTATTATAGTCATTGTGAAGACAAGGGTTGCTTTATTTCTGGAGTATGGCAGAATACTATCAAGAGAGCTTTGATATACCTTCTGTGCTGGCTTGAATAAAATATTTGTTTAAGGCTACTTAATGTATTAAGCAATCATGTATAGTTTTTTGCACACTGATAATGAACTTATTAAATACAATGTTCAATATTTGCCTAACCGAGTCGAAACAAGTTTATTCTGGTAATGAAATGTTTTAAACTTTTCGTTGTCAAGGTAATGATGTACACTGGTCAGTTGGACATTATTGTGGCCATTCCTCTGACTGAGGCATTCCTTCAGACAGTCCAGTGGTCAGGGCTTGACCGTTACAAGTCAGCTGACCGTATGATATGGAGAATCAATGACAGCGACAAGGAGGTGGCCGGATATGTCCGACAAGTAGACAACTTCTACCAGGTAGGGGAGATTTTTTAACATGATTTTTAATACCTTGCAGTTGTTAACATGAGAATTATCAGGCAATAACTTGTGTTGGCCCTTAAGTATAAAAATGTTTTTTTCATTTTTAGCTCGTCTGATATTTTGAAAAAAATGACGAGCTATTGTCGTCACTTGATTGTCGTTTTCGGAGGTGTTGGTTAAGTTTTGCGTTTAGGTCACTTACATGGAAACTATCAAAGCTATCACTTTCAAACTTTGGAATACATGTTCACTATCAAATCTACAATATGAAATAAATAAACTGTAAAAGGATAAAATCAGATAAGCGTTCAGCACCTGCAGGCGGTGCTCTTGTTCAATTTATGTCCCTTACAAACACAGACAAACATCTGCTTGTAATGGACTTGAATAATTTTCATCTGTCACTCATCCAGATATCATATATGTCAGATAATTTAAAACCACCTCTTTGTATAAACACTGATAACACATTATTAATTAATTGGTGTTCTGATAATCGATTATAGTTCGAAAATCAAGGAAAATGGTCAAAATTGGCAGCTATCAATGATTTTATCAAAAATGGATATCGAATATATAAAAATAACCACTATAGTCTGTCCATGATTTAAGAATATTTTCACCACATTTTTCTTTCTTCTTTAAAATGAATATCATTTTAAAATTTGTGACTATTGATAAAATAATAATTATATTTAATCAGTAAATGAAAAATAACCTAACAAACAACTCACAAAGTATGCATAAGAAAAATGTATTTGAAAAAAATAAAGCCAAAATGAAAAGTGAGAAGTGTTTAATGTACATGCATGAAAATACTCAATTATCACTCATTGATCAGTTTTCAATATCTGATTATGGAAAGTGAGATTTGGTCGAATCACCAACACTACTATTTCTTAGTCTAAAATAATAGACGTGTTAAACAGGATTCTGTGAAGGATTTGCCATATCAAAAATCGTCAAAAAATCCGTCTTCGTACAATTATTTGGACTATACAGTACTATTTCTGTAATAACACTAGACCGATATACATTATTTTGGGAAAAAATAAAAATATGCACATATTTTTGTAACTTTTATTTTCTATTTTAAATAAATCATTTGTTACATATCAAACAATAAAGAGATGAACAGCATATTCTTTAAAAAAAGGTAAACAAAGAAAATAATCCAAGATATATACCAGTCATGAGACGTTGAGAATGTTATATAGGGCACAATGTTTAGATTAAAAGAAATTGATTCTCTGATAAGATTTTAGCTCTGTTATATGTATTTAATTAAATGTTCAATTTCTCCTCAATGAAACTTTTTATCTCTCCAGGTCATAGTGAGAGGTGGCGGCCATATTTTACCCTACGATCAGCCGGCAAGGAGCTTTGACATGATTACCAGATTTATATCCAACACAGGCTTCTGATTATTTATTTATATCTGATAGTTTTGTTTAACTTCCTTGTGTTTTGAATAATACAACATCTTTACATTGTTTGAAATATTTTGATACTTAAACTTTATAAATTATCACATATATTTTACTGATTTAGATACTGTCTTTTCATGGGCATATACAGCATATTCATTTTTAAATATTTAAATTTATACTGCTGTAAGAAAATAATTTTCATCCCTTAAAGCTGCAATCTCACAGATTGATAGTTTTGGCTTTTTTTTAATTTTTTGTTTCAGAATCAGCTAATTTTGGTATCCATGCCTTCAATTCAATCCTATAAGATAGCTCACAATAGAACAGCTCTAAATTTTTTGGAAAACTGCCAAATTTTTAATTTTTCTTTAAGTATTAGGAATGCTTTTAGCTATAAAACATAAATTTACAAAAATAAATACGAACAACTGCAATCTGATCTTTTAACAGCAGTAATTAATATACTCTTATATATGTTCTTATATCACTGGTTTCCCAACATCTTTGGCTCATTCAAAGACAAAAAATTGTCAAAGTGGTCTAGTCTGTGAGAGTGTAGCTTTAACCTACGTGATTCTTTGCATAAGGCAAAATGTGATTCTTGACTTTATTGCTATTTTGATTGTTCAATATTGAAGTTTTATCAGTTAATTGATAAAACATTGTTTGGAAGAAGTTATCGATATTAAAATACTCAATCTTAATTGCGTCAGTTTTATCTTAATACATGTATAGATAGATATGATAAATCTGAGAGTGGTTGGTAGATATGGTGACATTTATGTTTACCAGACTTAAAGAGACTTGCTCATGCTTTAGTAAAATACAAAAAAAAAATGTTTGACCGAATAAAGTGCGGCAAATCATTACAAGTGTTAAAACTAAGATACTTACGGTTAGAACCCTTCAACAAATGTGGATATGTGCTCAAATATTGTCTTTGGAGTCCACAATTTTGAAAAGCATTTGTTACGCGCTTTAACAAATGTTGATATATATGCTCAAGTATCGTCTTTGGACAATTTTTAAAAACATTAGTTATGCATTTCAACAATTATTTATTATAGGCTTAAAGCTTAAGTTATCCATATATTTGTGTATTAGCCCTTGTGGGTGTGAGGTTTTATTGTCAGTTTTCTTAATTTTGCACCCCACTTAAAGCAGAGTATTTGTTTACACTTATAAAGTATATTTCTTTTCTGCAATTTCATAATCAAAGAGTCAAATTGTTATAATATAATTAAATGTTTTCAGATGAATTGCAGAGAAAAATAATTGGTGCTAAAACATGAGCGAGTCCCTTTAAAAACTGATAAGTTACAGGGAAACATGTACATGATACTACATTTGTAATCCTCTGATTGCAATATTTAAAGTGACACTCTTATTAAAAATCAATACACACACATGTATAACAAACATCAATTTTGAGTGATAAACCTTTAACTACTTACTTAATAATGCATTTAAGGAAAATATTAATTACTGATAATAAGATTGTAACCTCGTATTTAATAGCAGAAAGTGCAAAAATATTAAATGATTGGTAAGTGCTAAAAGATTAACCGTGATCTACTATAGTCACATAAGGTAGAAATACTGTGTTTCATGCACATTTCTTTCAAATTAAACATAGTATCCTTCTTAAGGACCATTGTTTTTTTTACATTTAATCATCCTTTTTGGAATATTAAAACAATATTATTAATTGTGGTAAATCTTATTTAGGAGTAAGAGTGCATCTTTAACATTTTTTGATGGGTACAGGTATGATATAATGTAAAATCATTAAACATTTCTGAAATATCTTGAACAAATTTCACTAAACTTACTCGTTTCCTGTTACACCTTAACTATGCAGAATCAAATTTAATATATATATGTTGAGGCCTAAATTAAAATTAAGTTTGTTTGCCCTTTACCGACCGACCCGAAAAAAAGCCGCCGACCCAAAATATTTTATTGCAAAATTCGTGAGAATATTTTTTTTTTCAATTTTGCAGTCACGATTTGTTTTCGCTGTTTTTTCGCCGTTAGTTTAGTTTATTTTCTTTCCGCTCAATCGTTGGGTTCTTTAAATCAATCAAGACAAAAGAAGCGCTTGTTGTACGTTTTGTGAACGATTTGCAAGCGTCTAGAAAACAGTTCATCATCATGGCGTCCATATTAACATTTTGTTACAGTGTTTTTATTAATATTGATGGTAAATTAAATCAAATTGCGAAAAATAAAATAAGTTCTTTCGAGTCCACTAACACATGGGAAGATGTATTATCAGACTTCATGAATAAGGCAAACGTAACATTACAAAAAACGGATTCCGTTACAATTTCCGTTTGCAAAAACAGCACCGATGTCGAAAGTTTCCATCCAGACATTTCTGAAAGTATTTCGGTGCTCAATACCTTTGACTGTTCGTTGAAGTATGTTACTTACAATATAAAAAGAGAAAGTGATATCAATGATCAGAACAACAATGTTGACGGTGACGAAGTTATATGTTTTCTAGTCAGACATCTCTAGTCTTATAGTCAGACATTTTTGTGTGTTCTACACATGTAACTAAAGAAATTGTATCTGTTAAAGGATTGTCCCAAGAATGTCACAAGTATTTTTATAACTGTGCACAATTCTTGTCCATACATGTGTATCAGTTTTCTGCTATAAATAAATGGTAAAGTTGTTAGCTTTGTGAATAAATAACATTTAAAATCCCTGCTTTTTAAAGTAAATATGGTATAGATTTTCCAGGTGTGATGCATTGATGGACCATGCTTGATATGAAATTCTTACATATTCCCCCAAATTTATATGATCAGAACGGAAGTTTCTTTCTACCTCACAATAATTACACTGCCATTTATACAAACACTGCTGCAACATGTTTGGTCATACATGTCACTCTTAGAATGTTGTCAAGGTCAGAATTCCAAATCAAGCAATAATACTCTGCCATCTGACAGAGAGTTTAACATTTAAAAGTAACAACACGAGTTCTATCAAAATTAATTTATTTTGCATATATAGTTAAAACATGCCTCCCTCCCCCTTTTCTACAGACTCGGGACTGTCATGCACTCTTCTAGTATGATAATGTATGGGGTGTAAAATGACTAGCAGTGAAAAGATTGAAAAACCACATCCAGAAATGCCAATATTACACATTTGTGTCTAGATCTACAATCATGCAAGAAGTTAGTGCAAGGTGGGGTTAAAGCAAAGTGTCCTGCATGTACAGTAAAGCATATCAATACAGCATACATTTATATATTGAAGTACAGTCAAGCTTACAAATATATATTACAACACACGACAAGGTGGATAAATACAGAAATGAGGTGAACCATGCATATAAAGCTATATATCATTTAATAATAATTTAAACATTAAAATGCATTCCCATATATTAATGTAATGGTTGCAACAATATGGTTCATCCACCAGAAAAAATAAAAAAGGTCAAACATACAAACACCAGTTTTTGTGTTCAAGATCAAATTCTAGAAAAAAATAAAATATTTTTCCTACCTACCGACCCACCTCTAAAATTTAGGGTCGGTAAAGGGCAAACAAAGAATTTTTTAATTGTGGCCTGAGCAATATCCACTTGGGCCTTCTGAAAAGTCAGGTGCTCAATATCCATAGAAGTCATTGGCTAGTCACGAATGATAAGCCTTTAAACTTGGATGACCCATTTCCCAAGCTGAAGTGCATAATTACACCACTTAAATTATGAAGGTCATGACAACCTTGACCTTAAACCTAGCATTTCGGAAATGTTAAGCAGAAACCGTTTTTTTATTGGTCATCACCACTTGACCCTTGCCCTACTGACCTAAAAATATAATGAGTCGTGAGCATTTATTCTTCTAAGTTAAAGGTATTAAGGATCAAGTGTTCTGATTATATTGAGTAAAAGATAAAGTGATCTAGTAAAAGTCACATTTATCTAGACCGTTGACGTATTGGACTTCGTTATCAAGATGAAAATGGGTCATCCCATTTTATGATTAAATATCCTACTTAGTTTCAAGGGTCCTGGATATAAAATCGAGCATCTTAAATGTATCATTTGGAAATTACATTTCTGGTAATCATTATGATCTTGATCTTTTACCTATTGATCACAAAATCAATAGGAGCTATTTACTGGTTATAACTAAAAGTGTACATCACTACTAAGTTTCAAGACCGTAGGATCTAACGTGCTTGCTATATTTTTTTGTTTAGATGTCATCAGGACCTTGACCTTGGACCATAATATCAATAGAGGTGTGACGCCGTCACTGACGACGATGAACAAAAGTATCTGTATCGAAGGCGACACAAACCAATATCACTAAGTCAGCTTTTTAATTTTCTTTGTAGATTTTTCTAGTCTCTGATTTGCCGATTCCACACTGGCATTCAGCGAATCCAGTTTCTCGTTCTGACACGCGCCCTCCTCCTGCACTGAAAGAGCCAACGATTTCAGTCCGCTTAACGCTCGGCTAATTTCGTCAGCCTCGCTGTCGGTGACAACCTGTTTTGATTGGTTTATTTGAAGCTGGCTTTGCTCCGATTGGTCAATCTGAATAGGGCTGACGTCTTTGAGGTCTGTTGCCCTCTCCGCAGGTTTTTGAGCATTGCTGAATGATGCTGAAACAAATCGTAACATCAGTTGGCGATACTGCTAACCTACCCAATTAACAATCTAGTCAATTGTACATGCGTTCTGGGTGACGTCATACATCAAAATATCCCGCCATTTATTAACAGGCACTACTTTAAAGTGTCAAGATTATGCCCCAACGGATGGAATACAGTAGCTCAAACAATTTTCCGTACGTCCGCTTTTCTTGGCCGGACAGTAACCTGCTAAGGTTTCTAGGACTTTTTACCCCAAAGGTCAAGGTTATACATTGCGATTATTCGGTGAAATTCTGCTATTGCATTAGATATGGCTTTGTCCCTTTCATGAATAGGACAAATTTCAAATAATAAGTCACAAATATTCCATCCCATGGGATCAGTGTCGGGCGTAGTCCAGGTTCCAACTTGAAAGGTAGAGGTCACACAGTCAGGTAGTTAGGCTGCATCTTAAAGCTGCACTGTCACAGATTGAACGTTGACAACTTTTTTTACTTTTTGTCATGGAACGAGCCATTTTTTTGCGAAAATCCATGAAAACGGGTTATATAAGACTGCTGAAAACGGGTTATATAAGACTGCTGAAAACGGGTGATATAAGACTGCTGACAAATACTTCTATCGCAGATTTTTATATTTAAGTTCAAAAAATGATGTTTTATGCTTTTCTTCAACCGTTAGTAACGGTTTAAACCATACAACATTAATTTTCGGACAGGAATATAAAAATCTGCAATCTGATCTATTGTCAGCAGTCTTATATCACTGGTTTGCAGATATTTACGCAAAAATTTGCTCATTCCAAGACAAATAAATTAAAAAAAAAATGTCAAAACGGTAAATCTATGAGAGTGCAGCTTTAAAGGGGCACACTACACTCTAAGTTTATGCCAAACAAAAATGATTCTAATGCAATATCATTTTCAACTCATTTTACATTAATGATAAAAAACATGATTAAAATTTTGTGTACAGATAAAAAAGAATTGGCGATATTTTGGCGCTCCTTTAAATGGGCTATTTTGTGGCCAAGTAGTTTTTAATTATTGTTTTTTTTTTATTTTTAATTATTGTTTTTTTTTTATAAAGCTTATATTTTTATATATTTAAACAAATCATGTTGTTGTTTTTTGTGGTTTCTTTTATCAATGAAGTCAAGTGAGTTAAAGATAATAATGCACCAAATTATGCATCAAATCATACTGTGCGCCTTAAAGTTGATGTTAAACAAGGACAATACTTCATCATGGCAATAACTGCTTATATAACACTTTGCCTCTCCTCCTCAGTAATGTATTTCAACGCAAAGCACGATCTGCTAATATTTACATACATGTTTATTATTTGATTTACTGAATTAAACTTAAACGATTAGTCAAACAAGTAAAATGACAACTGTTACCTGTAAATCTTTCTTCAGATTTCATCCTTGCGTTGAACCCCTGAACATGATCGGGTAGTTTGTCGAACTTCATCTTGTAGCGTGCACAGCCGTCCAGAATCTTCAACACAGCCATCATCTGCGCACTGGTGGCGCTATACGCCAAGTCGGGTCGTCCGATATGCGTTCTCGTGATCTTGATTTCCCACGGGGTTATGACACGGATTTGTGAAACGTCCGACCACATAAAATGATGCTCCGTTTTCATCTTTGAATTCAATATTGTGATTCCATCGTTTGATAACCGCAGCGTCCCGAGTTGTCTACTATTAGCGCGATTCGTTTCTTCCTTGTTGTACAGAACTTCATACTCAAATATTTCGGGGACCCCTGATTTATTCACGAAGACTGGGTCTATTTGCTCCACGTTGCGCGGAATCCGCCACCGCCCCACCCAGCTATCAAGGTCCCCCACGAGGCGGTTCGCAATATCCAGGTCCCCGTGGAGGTCCGACATGGCAGTCATCATGGAGTCCATCTGGCGGCCTTGGGCGTGTAGCTGTTCCGCCGCCGTTGTGAGGGTGGTCTGTGAATCATGGACGATACTCAACAACTTCTGACCAACCTTGGTTCGCTCACTCGCGCTGGGTTGTCTGGATTCTTTAGCACTCTCGTCAGCTAACAAATACCCTTTCCGAAAATGTTCAATAGTTCTAAACGCGCACTCACGATCCACAAATGACGAAAACCATACCTTCCTGTCATGAACAGTTGTAACTAATATAGCACCAAAAATTAAACCAGTCGTTGCTTTCCGGACATCTTTAATTTCCCAAAAAGAGACATAGACCGGGCTTTCCCGGGGTTTGTTGTAGGGATCAAGTTGGAGGCTGGATGCGGAAACGGAGAACATGCCATTGACCCACCTGCGGTCAAGGTCACTATACACCGCGCCCATACATTCGTACACTGGTGTAGGGATGGTCACGTGTTGCCGTGACATCATGGGGTAAAAGTAGCTGGTTGGCTGAAAATAATCGGTAAGCAGTATCAGTGGTGTGTGTATACCACGTGATGAATAACGTCATAAATGCTTCGTCGGTAGGCAATATTTTGCTTCAAATATAGACTTAAATCAAAGATATCAATTATTTTAATAAAAAAGATATGGTCATTGTCGGAATAAATGCCTGCCGAAGTACAAAACAATTTCGACACTTGTATGCGAATTGTTTACAGTACAAATGGGCTTAAAACCCTCCTAAAAGTACAATTATGTTTATTGTAATGCACCAGTCAATTGTAACCACGGCCCCCCAGGTCCGGGGAATAGCGGGGACTTTCGGTCCAGCCAACCCCGGGTAAAATCACCGTCCTGCGGGGAAGAACTGATGGTCAAATCCCCGCGAAATGCCCCCGCACCCCAGGGAGCCTAAGTAAGGCAAATTCCCCGCTATATTTTACGCAAAGACAAAACAACCGCATTCACCCGGCACTGCGGTGCCACCTGAAAGGTAAAAACACGGCCCATTTCCCCGGCTATCCCCGGTATACCCCCGGGGGGGGGGGGGGGGGGGGGGGGCTTTTTAATAAATTAAATCTTAAAGATGAAATGAATAATAATTTCTAGTTCTTAATTGTATCCCTTGTTTCACCTTAACTGTATAAAGTTAGAAGCGAACAATGATTCTGTTCAATGTATTCACCTCGGAAATGAACAACAATACGAACGCATTTACTTATAAGTACATATTTATGATAAAAAAATCATGTTAAATGAATTTAAATATCTTTGTTTAGCATCCAATGAGTTCCTTGTTACTGCAATAAATGGCACCACATGTGTCTTGGCGATGGTCGGCACGAGCCTTTGTGACGCACAGGGGCAGGGTGTGTTGTTTTGACACACCCCTTTGACCAGGCCTCTCCCGCTCCCCTTTTTTAAAAAAAAATTCCCAGACTTATTAATAATGATGGGGAACTGTTACTTATGCCTATGTTAGCACAAAGTTGGCCCTTGACGCAGAGATGGTTACATTGAATCCTACTTCTCTCAATTGAAATTAGTTCATTAGTTAAAGATTAATTAAAGACCACAAAAACTGAGGCCATGTTGAGTTGAAAATCAGAAATAAGAACTCTTTTACAGCAGGTTGGTTACGATTTTGTTTCATTATTGTGCAAACTGTGGTATTTTGAGAACTGCCAGCATTTCATGTACACTTCATTACTTACAGACGCCGTAAGAACATTCAGGCGCAGGCAAATATAACTATTGTATAATATATAATTATTGTTACAGTGAACTTGTGTTTCACCGACCGTTCTAAGGCGGTAATCCCATCATTTATCGGTAAATGTTTCTAAATGAGTGTGACTTATGCACCAGTCAATTGTAACCACGGTCCCCAGGTCCGGGGGTATACCGGAGATAGCCGGGGAAAAGGGCCGTGTTTTTACTTTCCAGGTGGCCCCGTACGGCCGGGTGACCGCGGTGGTTTTGTCATTGCGCCAAATTGAGCGGAGATTGTGCCTAATATAGAGTCTCTGGGGTGCGGGAACATTTGGCCGGGGTTTAACCATCAGTTCGTCCCCGCAGGGCGGGGATTTTACCCGGGGTTGGCTGGACCGAAAGTCAAAGTCCCGGCTATTCCCCGGACCTGGGAGGGGGGGGGGCATGGTTACAATTGACTTGTGCATTAGTGATCTGTCTGAGGTGCTCCGTGTTGTGCGAGGTGTATATACGTTTTCGTCCCTAGTTCGTTTTCGTTTTGGCTCTTGCCTTGTACAGGCGAACCCCGTTGGCTCGAGCTCCCATAGACCGTCAAACATACCTCGAGCCTCGGAATATTCGAGCCAAGCGGGAATGTTTTAATTCAGAATAAAGAATTCGGTCTTTTACAGTTCGAGCAAATGAGGATTTCGAGCCAAGCGAGTTCGAGCCAACGAGGTTCGACTGTACCTCTTAACAGGTGTTTTTGAATGTTCGACTTCTAGACGTGTCCCTGTAGTTTTTATTGTATCACGTTACAATGGAAAATACAGGAAGTGGCAAAGAAGCCTAAAAAGAAAGCGACATTTGGGTAACAATATGGCAATGCAATCTGCAGTTATAACGCTAATGACGATGCAAACTGTTCAGTTTATTATGAACCATACACATCTTAACATTTAATTTAGTGATTTATAAACATACATTCATTTTATGGCGAAACGAGAATGAGATATTAAGCGATCTTAAGCGATTTAGGGCAACGTAAACCTCAATGTCATTGAAGCTGTGTAAGCAAGCAATAATAAATCTTACAGTCTTATGAAAAAATACAATGTTTATTCATATAGGCCAACAACAAATATATCATACACACATTCAATCAGATACAGTAGAACCATTTATAAGTCAGTATCTAGAAATAAGAAAATGCTGGTTATCAAAATTTCAATACGAGAAATTGTCAACCACAGTTGCCCTCAGCGTCACACGCATCTGTCATTTTCGATTTGAATGCAGAATCTCCTGTGTGCGCGCCATTTTCAATTGCTTCTAAAAGAGCAGGGACAATTTCCCGCCAAAGCTGATACTCCTTCGTGTATAACCTCTGACCGATAGAGTCTTCCTCATCAATTACTAAGTGCTGCATTGTCTCAAGGGTGTATTTAGGCCACGTGACTGGCCCATCTCCATTGGGGTCCCTGAAATTAATTGAAACACATATATATTATATATCAACTAAACAATAAGAAATCATAGTAACGGCATTGAATAAGCAACGTTTACATAACCCTAGAATTAATAGAACAGACACTACACTGTCACAGTGATACGATGATTCAAAAGACAAATATAACTTAATATTAATAACAAACAATATGCACATCAATGCTTATTTATGTACATGTATAAGAAGCAAATGAAGTTAATCAATCAGCTACATTATACGAGTACAACATTACCCGAATTTCGCAAAATTGGTCCAGTAAGTCATCACTCGTTCTGAAACATCCAGTTCCCTTTCCGGTGGTTGGTAATCAGTTGTATTAAACCATTGTTCATTGTCTAAATAATACCCAAATACGTGAGGTATCTCTTCTCCATGTGTAGCTGTTGAAATCCATTTCGGAAGATTGAAGAAACGATGAGCTGGTGCGAGCATGAAATTGTAAAACCAGGTGTTAGACGCTGAGCCGTTAGCGTGAGCTAAATTCAAATCCATGGCTGGAACGTTCATGAAAATATCTCCGCTCAGTTTTGTGTACACTGCTCTTGCATCCTCAGGGTTTGCCCAATTTGTATATTCGTAGTCAATCAAATCGCTTACTGCCGAGTGGGTGTTCTGACCTGGACACATCATCCCTACCATCATAGGCACGAGCATTGACACGTCCGCCTTGCCGACTTTTAAGTCGTCTATGGAGCCATTGTGATTGGCAGCTAGCATAATTACCCATAACGCCCCTTCATCTGCATTTACGCCATTTATGTAATTCAATTCTTTCATAAACTTCACCTCGTCACTATCTGGTAGTTTAAGGGTTTCTTTGGAACTTCTCGCAACAAATTCACCATCAATGGTATGAGCAAAAAACGCCTGTGTTGCGAGAGTATCATTATCTACAATCACTTCTGCAACGTCTATGAACCTCTTAGTGTCAACGGACTTCAAACATTGGAAAATATCTTCAGTCGTGTCAGTACGACATTCAAGGTGTTCAGCGTATATGCGTGCAGCCGGTAGATTGTCACTACCAACAGCAAATGGAAGTGTCGCTGTTCCACTTTGTGATATCACATTCTGAAATAGACCTCTGTTTTCTGGATAAAGTGAGTGTAAATGAGCACTCATGGCTCCAGCGGATTCACCTAATATAGTGACTCTGCTGGGGTCACCACCGAAGGCGCCGACATTCTCGTTAATCCATTGAAAAGCTAGTCGTTGATCCCAAAGCCCCATGTTTCCCTTTGCTCTCTCATCTCCGATGTTTAGGAACCCGAACAGTGCTAGGCGATAGTTGATCGTCACAACTATGACGTTTCCATACCCTGCCAAGACGGTCCCAGCGGTCATATTACCATCCCCAAAAGAAAGTCCTCCACCATGCATCCATATCATCACAGCATGATTATCTCCAGTGTCGGCCTTATTTGTAGGAACATACAAATTCAAAAATAAGCAATCTTCGTTGTCCGAGCGGCCTCCAATGTTAATATGCTTCATTTTCGTCTGTGGACAGGACGCTCCATATTTCGTCCCATCAATTGGTTGTTGGAACGCTCCGTATGGTTGAGGTCTTTGAAATCTCAACTCACCCATGGGCGGTTTTGCATACGGAACTCCGAGGAATTCATTTACAACAAACTGTTTGTCCCTAAACATCACTGTGTTAGTTTTGCCATTAATCATTCCCAGCTTTGTTTTCACTGATGGGTCGCACAACGCCACCCAAAAGCTACATAACATATAAACAATTACTTTCATTTCCAAGTTGTATTCCTTGTCTTCAGAGAGAAAACTCAACCTGTAAGCATGAATGTGTAACAGTATGTAAAATCGCGTTTTACTGCATGGGCTATTTATCCGATATCGGAGAGCTGTTGAGTAAACATAAAGCTAGTTCAACATTTAGCGCATAAAAAGCTAGTTCATCATCTAGCGCATAGCCTGAGATATCATGGCGTGCGCAGTGAAGGTTACACTGATTGCGTTCCTAGGCCAAAAAAATATATAACTGTTTTCCTCTTACATGGAAAAATATGCAATTTCGATTTCAAATTACATGTTTATAAAATATTTTGTTGCATCGGATCGACCTTCTAATATATAAGTGTGTTATAATTCACAAAAACAGCATTGTTATTGCTTACAAGACCTTACAAGACGGGGAAATTTGGGTCCCGATTTTAACCTGAAAGTAGGGGACGGTCTTATACGCGAGGTTATAAGTCAGAATCAGTAATATTTACCTTACGGTATTCGACTGACCGATTTATTGTCTGTTGGTGACATAAAATGTCCGATTTCATGGGCAAAGTTCTTTTTATAATCATTTTTAGTAAGAATATGATGTTGTAACTGTAACTTGTGATAACTGGCAAAAAATATATATATTTATTTTTTATTCAATAATCTTTGTAATAGAATAAAAAAAAAAAAAAAAGAAATTGCGGACATTTATAACGGTAATTTTTTTTTTTAATTTTTACCTTTTTTCCTAAAAATAGATGAGGGTTGGCGAGGAAAAACAGGGGGTCGGTCGGGATACCGGAAACACAGGTATTTTGTTTGGCCCTTTATCAGTCATGATTGAATACACAGTGAACCGAATGCCATAAAAGGAGTGTTTAAATATATCACTGACAGGTACTAAGCCTTATAAGGAATTGTAAGATATGCCATTAACATCTTATAGCTGTTTTTCCCCAAAACAATAATAAAAGTAGCGGTTTGGATGGAATAGTCGCGGAAATTTATAAAACTATATTTACCATTTCTATCGAAACTATTCAATCGCATCTTTTCTACAGGAGAATACCCCAGATCCTTTGGGGATGGTATAATAGTACCTGTTTTTAAGGGGGGGGGATGTAGACGAGCCAAAGAATTATAGAGGAATAACTCTCATTAATATTCTTTCGAAAATATATTCTCAAATATTACTTAATAGACTAACAACGTGGACTAGTATTAATAATAAAATTATCGAAAATCAATTTGGATTTCAAAAAGGAAAGTCTACGATTGATTGTGTGTATATTTTATATCTATTATAGCAAAAACACTTTCCTCAAAGATGAAACTGTATTGTTGTTTTGTTGACTGTGAGAAGTGTTTTGATAAAATCACAAGATCACATCTATTCTATAAGTTAATAACTGAAAATATAAGCACCTGTTTCGTAAAGGCCATCAAGGATGTATAGTGCCGTCAAGGCATGTGTACGATATAAAACAAACCTATCTCCATTCTTTACATCAAATATCGGCGTGAAACAGGGAGACCCCAGTTCAAGTTTGATGTTTTTATTTTTCGTTAACGATATTTTATCAAATATTAATCATAATATAGAAGGAATTTGCACCATAAACGATGTCAAATTATATCTGCTTTTATTTGCCGATGACGCTGTTATTTTTGCTCAAACTCCTCAGGCCCTACAATCAATGCTTGATGATTTACAAGTCTACTGTGGAATATGGGATATGGGATCTTAAAGTTAATACATTAAAAACTAAAATTATGATATTCGAAAGAGGCAGAAAATCTAACTTTATCTTTAACATGAATAATACAAATCTAGAAATTGTTGAATCATTTAAATACTTGGGTATAACCTTGTTCAAGAATGGAAACTGGAATAGGACACAGAAACACATTGCACAACATTCCCTTAATGCCTTACATAATTTATTTATCGTTTATAATCAACTAGACATTAACATCAGAGAAAAAACTAATCTTTTTGACAGTCTCATTGGGTCAATTCTTAAGTATGGTTCAGAAATCATTGGATTCCATCCAGCAAAAATCATTGAACTAATTCATTGCAAATTCATGAGAAAAGTTTTAAACGTCAGGAAAAGTACGAATCTCACCGCCTTATATGGTGAACTAGGAAGGCATCCAATGATAACTGAACGAAAAATAAGAATGCTTAAGTATTGGATACGAATTTTAAAATCTAATAATACATCATTAATCAAAAATACATATAGAATGTTAAAAAATGACGTTGACAACAATAATATATACAGTGGAATGAATCGGGCATATCAAATAAAGAAAATATTAGATGAAATGCATTAAAATGAGAACTATTGAGGCTCAAATGTGACCTACGCATGTCCAAATAATGTATTCAATGTATGCAGAAAAACTATGAAATAGCGTAACGGCGAGGTTGTATGTTCATCAAGAATAAAATACTTTGCTATAATTATGTGGTTGAGACAAAACGTTTAAAGGAAATATCGGATGGTCAGAAACCGTTTCAATACAGAAAGCGAATTGTTTTTCTGAACATGATGTAAGGCATTGCTTTTAAAGACGGTTAAACATACAGTCGAACCCCGTTGGCTCGAACTCGTTTGGGTCGAATTCCTCATTGGCTCAAACTGGATGTAAAGGACCGATTTCTTTAAACTGAATGCACGCATTCCCGCTTGGCTCGAATTTTCCGATGCTCGAGGTATTTTCACCGGTCCCTTGAGTTCGAGACACCGGGTTTCGACTGTATCTTGAATGCACGTACCAAAGAATGATCTCCGGTTTTATACCACGTTAGATAAATCGCAATTTTCACAATTACTCTACATATGAACATGTCGAAGTTATGATTGGCATTGATCTGTATGTAAACAACCGTATGTTAAATAACATACGGTTTTGTGTACATGTATACTGTTGTACGGAAATTACTCTTTGGGGTTACAGAATCAGTATTGACTAACGCTTTGAGTGAAGACTCAAAACTTCCAGTTAAATAATGAGTAAAGCATTGATGTTAAAGTGACATTCTTATTCAAAATCAATACACATGTAAAACAAACATAATTTTTGAGTGATAAACCTATAACTACTTACTAATTATTGCATTTATGGACAATATTAATTACTGATAACACGATTGTAACCGTGTATTTAATAGCTGAAAACGAGCAAAATTATTAAATGATTGGCGAGTGCTAAAATATTTACTGTGATCTATCGTCCCATAAGTTAGAAATACCGTGATTTCTGCAACTTTCTTTCAAATTAAACTCGGTATCCTTCATAAGAACCATTGTTTTCGACATTTATTCATCCTTTTTGATATATTAAAACAATTGTATTAATTGTGGAAAATCTTATTTGGGAGTAAGTGTGCATCTTTAAGTATTATTGCCTATAGCATTACCCAAATACAATAAGGTATGTTGCTATTTGTCCAAAGCAGAGAAACTGGAAAGTAAAGTATTCTGTTTTTTTGTGCATGGTCTCTTTTTCACGTATTGCTAACGTACTTGGATATTTTTTAATAACGTTTTTTTTCTTTGAAAATATATATCTACGAAGAAAAAATTATGATGCAACAAATATGTTTCAATATATCATAGACGTGTAAATAATCGATGTTAGTCAGCATGTTTCATTATGGGAATTGTATATAAACAAGAGAGAGAGAGACGTCTGTTAAATCAAAACAATTACTTCCACCTTCAAAAAACAATCTTTATTTAAAAAAATACCAAGCAATTCATACAAAAATAACAGAATTGTTTGCTAATGCTATTTTCATTATCCTCGATTTACGCTGGATTTGCGGAAAACTTTGCCTAGCCCATTAGAGGGCGTATTTGAGCTACATGTATATACAATTATTATGTTCATGTAATCATGTAATTTTGTGTTAATGGCTATAATCATAACATTTGTGTTTCACATTCCTTAGAGGGACGGTACACCAGATTGGCACCAAAAAAAGTTTTTTTCTGTAACGCATCTCTGGACAATAATTTAATTATTTTTTTACTCTTTGATTTCATAATTGTAAAAAAAATACCAAAATGTAAAACAAAAATCGAGTCGGAGACCGGTTTCGACCGGGGTCCCCAAAATTGCAGTCCAGTGTTGTATTCACTGTGCTACGAAGGCTTACCCTTAACGGTTGGAATATTTCAGCTATATACCTTAGTAATATCACGTGATAACATCGACTAGCCAATCACGCATATAAAGGAATGAATTCTACTAAGTAGACATACCTAGTAATCTTTTTTAATGGAAAGATACCAAAAAACTGCGAAAAATAAATTAATTGAAAACTATGTGGTACAATTTTCTTTCCTTTTTTCGCTATTTCATCATACGGAGTACAGCCCCTTTAAACCTCTCCATCAAGGCAGACTATGCTGCAGCAACACAACTGTGGTCATCAAAGTGGACACCTTTAAGATTTAATGTTCGGCATACTCTTCATCAAAGGTGTCAAGATGGATAACCAAGGGTGTACAACAGCAATTCTGAATGATGGTGATGGTTTGGAGGATAAAGACAGTCTTAAACTATAAATAAACAATATCTTAAGGCAGTATCAATCCTTTGAATGATTTCAAATATATCCCAGCACCACTTTTTAAGAAAAATATAGGGAAAAAAAACAAAATATAGGAAATATAGGAGGTTTTTAAAAATATAGGAAATTTCTCAAAAATATATGAAAATATAGGAATATAGGAATTGGTTGACGGCCTGAGACTGGACGAAACATCCTGTGCTCAAAAACCACTTTCTTGCCAATGAACCGTCCACGAGCCTTGCTCATTCTTTAAAAAAATACCAAACTTACATAACTTAAAGATTTTTAAGACACGTGTGCTATCCGATTTCTATATTACAACAAGTTAAGACCAAAAAAATAAAATCATATCCAATAGTCAGAGCTGTGGGACCACTCTAGGTGTCATTCATTGAAGGGCCCGCGGCATTTGGGGTTCAAAAATACTCGTTTGGCGAATATCCTACAAAACAGTGGGAATAAAACTCCACCTTTGGCCTCAAAAATATGTTCAGTCACACTATGAGATGTGACGGGGTCAAGCCATAATGCAGCCATAGGCGGCGCGGGTAGACCTTTATAAACACAACAACAACAACAACAGCATTCTCATTCATCAGAGATTTGACAATGATCAATCTAATACGCTGGTAGGCATAGCATCATAACTCTGGTGAACGAGAATGGAAATTTGTTGCCAATAACAAACCTTATTCCTAGTATTGTGTTGTTGTTTTATGAAGTACATGTAGTAGCAGTAGGAGTAATAGTAGTTATATAAAGGCACGGACCTATAAACCTATGGTTTATAGGTCCTTGGTTTATAGGTCTGTGATAAAGGGTAGTAATAACAGTAATAGTAATATTTCACTGTTCGTTACTGTCAACATTATAAATAACATGCACAGCATTATCGCTCTGGTGTACGAAAATGTTAGTCAAATCAAATCAAATTTTATTTTCAGTCTGTATTAGTGTTATATAATACGTATACGCCCAGCCTCACATTACTTGTGACGTTGTGTTAACGCTTACACATGAATAAATTGTGCATCTGTTCGTTTGATAAGGTTACTCTATTACCTTTGTTTAAATTATCATTTTTTCACTCATGTACTCAGTATTTAAAGTACATATATAACATATACCACAACTTGTCTAGTGATGTGAATCATATTAACCATGTATTATATAAACAAGAAACACTATACAGTATGTTTTTGTCACTTAATTAATAAATCTGTTTGAATCTTGTATCTAAAATTGTAAAAAAAAATCAATCTAAAAAGGCTGTTAGTCTAAATCACCATAAAAAGTACAAAATAAATTACCAGCTTTACGATCAGATTCCAGTTTCGTTTTCTTCGGTACGAAACAAATCAGCACGAATGTCGAAGATAAATTTACATGCACACCGGTAAAACCCGGAAGTAAAATTTGCTTGATATTTTTTCTAATATTTCCCAAAATCAAACGATGAGGAGAGGAGCTGGTATTGGTGCCATCAAAAATAAAAACATCGCGCAAGTAAGTACTGATTTCCTACAACTATAATAGTGAATATGGATTTACAAACGTGCTGATACGCTGTTTCTTAAACACGAATTAAATTCGGATAAATTATGTTCGGATAATGTAAACAAATAATGTAAACAACTTCAACAGTAAAATTATGGAAATGTCACCAAATGTGCAAGTTAATAATTTAAATCAAGACATTATAAGTATGACTTTTAATGCAGAATGCATGTAAAAAGAAATTTATTTGAATAATCAAATGTGTATCTTGGGAGTCATTTTAAAGCCTGAATGGCTACTTTGGACGGTCAGTTTCAACTCTTCAAAGAGTTTTGTTTATCACCTGCTATTCCTTCAAGTGTAATTTAAAGCTTTGATTGGCCGGTTGTAATTTTAAGTGAAATTATTACAAAATGTACATGAATGGATGCTTTGCAGGTATGAGTCTGCCTCTTCAATATCTAAGTTAAGTTTTAGGACTTCCATATAAACAGCTGCTTCATAGTTGATTATTGTTGGGAATTCTGCGTTAAGGGGAAATAATGAATGTCTAAATGTAAAATAAACCGCCCCCTTAACACTCATTATGGCTGAGTTAGTTTCATGGGCCATTCAGTCATATTTATGTCATGTTCATTTATTTGCTAATAAAATATAGAAGTCTTATTTGGTCTATAATGTATATGATCCTAGTTTTTGATATATCTAAAATACTTTTTATTCCTCTTATACATTATGTTAAAAAAATAAATAATATATATATATAGTCATGGACCTCCGTGATATAATACATACCTTATGTTCATTCCTACTTGAGTTGCCGATCCCGTGCCAAAAAAAAGCTCAGCTTTCTAAAAAGCGCAGCTTTAGATTAGCTAAAGCTATGCTTTTCAAAAAGCTGCGTTTTTTTAGCTAAGCTATTTTGAAAAAGCTTAGCAAAAGCTGTGTTTTTTATAGGAAGGTTAGCAAAAGCTGTGCTTTTTAATAATAGCTTAGCTAAAGCTATGTTTTTTTCTCTAAAAAGCTGCGCTTTTTCTTCAAAGCTGCGCTTTTTAAAAAAGAGCTGCACAAAAGCTATGTTCTTTTCTCTAAAAGCTGAGTTTTTTTCTTCTAAGCTGCGCTTTTTGTTTATGAAGATGCGTTTTTTAAATCAAAGCTTAGCTAAAGCTGTGTCTTTTGACTAGGTAAAAGATTGCCTCTTAGAAAAGCTGCGTCTTTTTCATATTAGCTGCATCTTTTCCAAAATTAAAATTGGGTTAGTATTTCTTTAAAAGACTAAGCTTTTCAAACAAAAGACTAAGCTTTTGGAGAAAAACAAAGGTTTATATTGTGAAATTCATTTTTTTATTATTTATTTATAACACATTATTCTGTAGTTTTTGGCATAAATATTTTGGCAGGAACAGAAGATACATCTTTTTTTTTATTGGCATCCCTTTTAAAAGTATCTTTAGTTTTATTGATAATCTACTGTCATTAAAGAGTGCATTTTAAGTGTATCTTTTTACTAAGAAGTGCATCTTTTAGTTTAGGTGAAACAAAGTAGTATCTTTGTGTAATAAAGTAAACATTTATGAAATATACACATAAATACAAGAATATGAATGAATGAATGAATGAATGAATGAATGAATGAATGAATGAATGAATGAATGAATGAATGAATCAATCAATCAATGATTCAATCAATCAATCAATCAGTAAATAAGCATTTTATTATTGATCAATATACCTTCAAACTAAAATAAAATAAAATAATGAAATAAAAAGAAAGATTATTTTAAAAATCAAAAATATATTATATTTTTTTATTTAAATCAAAAGAACACATTTTACTTATAGGCAATAATCAATTGCATGTAATAACAACATTTATAGAATTATTATTCCTTAAATTTCTTGTAATGCCACTACCAAATTCTTTGTCATTTCCTTTCCAATTTTACAACATGCATGATAAGCCTGATCTTATCTGATTGTACCAAGGACCAATTAAATCTCAGCATTTAGGGAGCCAATTTCAAATCAAAGCTACTGGTAGCCATTTTGTTGGGATTTCATAAAAGAATTTTGATGATGTTTTAATTAATAAATGGATTTACACCAATTAAAACAAATTGATATTAAAGGGATTAGTGAAATAAAATAATGATCATTAGATCAGATAAATATGAACTATGATTAGAAACATGACATACCACTATTGGATGATTTGTGATAAACTGACATGTGAAAGCACTCAGGTCATGGTATGTATTCTTTATTTCAGTTGTTAATTTCACTGTTATGACACTTGACTACATGTGGGACTTTTATTTGTCAACTTTCAATCTAGTGCACATATTTTAATAAATAACAATGCTGTTGTAGATAGTAGCCGGATGTAGGATTATTGGTCCCAGATAGTAGATTTACGTAGTTTTAAACTCTATGAAGATGCACTTGTTTTCATCCTTATATATATGTTAATATCATATTAACATATTAAGCTGAAATTGCCATGTTTCCATACATATGCACACTAGCACCTTTAATGCTATACAAATGATTACAGTGTTGGTTTTTGGAGGGGTCATAAAACTGCCATCTGCCACATGGCTTACCAGTTATTGGAAACTGGCCAAATTGGGTCAATCAATTTAAGTCAAGTACTAATAAAGTCATTACATATTTAAAATATGATACCCTGTTTTATTCCAGAGCTGTCAGGAATCTCTAGATTTGACAAAAATATAACTAAAGATCCTTGAGACTGTCATTTTCCAATTTGTAGCTTTAACAGTTTCATGATTTTCTATCAATTATTTTTGCCACTGAGTAAAAGGTTATTTTATTATTGCTAAATTTGACAAATATGTACTTGTTTGTCTGTCTGTAAATACATTATGTCCAGTTACAAGGTGTCATGTAAAATTAAATATGAAATAATAACAATATATGTAACACAAACTCATGTTTAGGAAATTTAAATAAAGCAAAATGTCTATGTATTTATTCAAATGCGTTCTATTTTTGATGGTTCAATATATTTATATAACGCGGTTTAAACACACTTGGTGCATTTTTTTTTTGTTTAATTTCGCTTAAAGCGTATATTTTTGATAAACAATGCACTTTAGATACACTCAAGTGCGTATTTAGTGCGTTTTTTTGTAAAATCTTTCTTCATCTGTGGTATTTTTTTATGAAAATAGGAGCTACGTTTTTTTTTTAAAAAGCTGCGCTAAATTAGCTAAGCTATTTGAAAAGCTTCATCATAAAGCTAAGCTTTTGGGCCAACACCGCCATGAAGCTGCGCTTTTCATAATTAGCTAAGCTATTTTGAAGAAAAAACACAGTCCCATCCAAAAGCTAAGCTTTTGGGCCAATTCTGCCATAAAGCTGCGCTTTTCATAATTAGCTAAGCTATTTTAGAAAAAGCTAAGCTTTTGGGCCAATACCGCCATAAAGCTGCGCTTTTCATAATTAGCTAAGCTATTTTAGAAAAAG
This sequence comes from Mya arenaria, assembly GCF_026914265.1. Classification (NCBI taxonomy): domain Eukaryota; kingdom Metazoa; phylum Mollusca; class Bivalvia; order Myida; family Myidae; genus Mya; species Mya arenaria. Next base: position 6,147,582 of record NC_069122.1, read on the forward strand.
CTAAGCTTTTGGGCCAATACCGCCATAAAGCTGCGCTTTTCATAATTAGCTAAGCTATTTTAGAAAAAGCTAAGCTTTTGGGCCAATACCGCCAAAAAGCTGCGCTTTTCATAATTAGCTAAGCTATTTTAAAAGCTAAGCTTTTGGGCCAATACCGCCATAAAGCTGCGCTTTTCATAATTAGCTAAGCTATTTTAGAAAAAGCTAAGCTTTTGGGCCAATACCGCCATAAAGCTGCGCTTTTCATAATTAGCTAAGCTATTTTAGAAAAAGCTAAGCTTTTGGGCCAGTACCGCCAAAAAGCTGAGCTTTTCATAAAATAGCTTAGCTATTTAAGAAAAAGCGCAGCTCCATCAAAAAGCTTAGCTTTTGGGCCAATACTGCCATAAAGTTGCGTTTTTCATAATTAGCTAAGCTATTTTAGAAAAAGCTAAGCTTTTGGGCCAATACCGCCATAAAGCTGCGCTTTGCATAATTAGCTTAGCTATTTAAGAAAAAGCGCAGCTCCATCAAAAAGCTTAGCTTTTGGGCCAATACCGCCATAAAGCTGCGCTTTTCATAAAAATAGCTTAGCTATTTTGCCCAATATCACCAAGAGCTGAGCTTTTTTAAGAAATTAGCTAAGCTATTGTGGCAAAAAGCATAGCTTTAGCGCAGCAGCTGTGTTGTTTTTTCCCCAAAAAGCTGCGTTTTTTATAAAAAAAGCTGCGCTTTTTCGGGCCAATACCGCTAAGCTTTTAGCTATGCTTTTAGCTATGCTTTTAGCTGTGCTTTTAGCTCAGCTTTTAGCTTAGCTTTAGCGAACCTTTTTTGGCACGGGATGTGAAAAGAAAAATTATTTTCTGGGATTATGATATGATTATGATATGTCGGTCAATAGCTATTCATAGCTAATGTTTTCTGTATTAGGTCATACCAACTGAATATAAAATTTGATTTGATATGTACAAGATAAGTCAAATCATTTACAGCCTCAGTCAGCTTCTTATTTGTGTGAAGTTGATTGACAGGTTCAAGTTGTTACACAATGCAACTCTTGTCGGCTTGTTATTTGTGTTAAGTTGATTGACAGGTTTAAGTTGTTACACAATGCAACTCTTGTTGGCTTGTTGTTGTTTTTTATTGCAATCACTGAGAAAAACAATCACTGAGTTTTGCGTTAATAATTTCAATTATCATTTATGAGGTGGTAAATTCTAAATTGTCTAGATAATTAGAGATAGTTGAGAATAATAATACAAATAGTCTGAGATTGCCACTTACATGTAATCAATATTTAGCCAAAAAATGCTGTCATACATATGGCTAGAGGAAGAAATTGACCACCATCGTATTGAGTTGATCCGAAAAAGAATTTTTGATAATTATTACCAAAAATGGTACTCCGAAGTTAACAACACCTCAAAGTTAACCAGTTATGCTCTATACAAACATACATTCGAAAAAGAAATTTATCTTGACTTAATAACTGAAAAACATTTAAAATATACTTTAGCGAAATTTCGAACATCATCACACCAATTGGCAATTGAAACTGGAAGATATACAAACACCCCTCAAAATGAAAGATTTTGTAAATCCTGCAACATAAACTTAATCGAATTGGAATATCACTTTCTTCTAGTGTGCCCAAAATACAAAGAACTAAGGAATAAGTTGTTTAAAAATATTTTTGCCATTGGCCAACTTTAAACAAATTTAACATTGTAATGAGCTCAAAATCAAAGAAAAGTATTTAGAATGTTTCAAAATTCCTATTCTTTGCAAATAAAATTAGAATATCATAAAAACTTCTTTTCAATAACTAAACCTAGTATTGTTTTATGCAATAAACTATGGAACTGGAACTGGATTCATAACAGAAAAATATGCAATTGTTTTTCAATTGCAAAGCAGTATCAGGCAACAATCCTTTTTTAACCTTTCCACTTTTTGCAGTTGACATGTATTTGATCAGTCTTTTTTGGCATTCATTTACAGGCCAGATTCAAGGACAAGGGAAATGAAATTGCAGAGGATCAATTTGCACAGGTATTGTTATACACATTTAAACAAGTATATTGTAATATGTAAATGAAATAAGCTCCAAAATGAAAAACAAACTTGAATGATAAGAAAAAATACTTACTGTACAGTGGTCAAAATTAACACAAGCCCGCAAGCCCTGCACTGGTGTTTCCGGGCTTGCTCAAATTCTTATTTTTATATAGAAGGGCTTGTTTAAAAAAATGATGCCATGAAATATTCGGCCTTGTTCATCCATAAGTCTAATGTATAAACCCATTTACTTTTTTTATACAAACAAATATTGAAATACACTCAGTTGTATGTTCCTGTCAAGAAATGTATCCCACAATTATGTGAATAATTCAATAATCAATCAAAGTGATATATTTAAATTTATTCTTTGGACAAATGGTTCTTCTATGTAATGTATAATCTATTCAGATGACAAAGCAGATGGATTCCTTCAAAGGCTACCTGGAGGACTTCACAGCCAAACACAAGGACGACATCAAGAAGAACCCAGAGTTTCGAGCACAATTTCAGGAGATGTGTGCCTCTGTTGGTGTAGACCCTCTTGCTTGTAAGATTTGTCAAAGTTGACATAAAAAATTAATGTTTATGTATTTTTAGAGGGAGGGAAAGCAAAATGTTCGTTATTAAATTAACTCTAAAAATAGAAACAATGCTCTTCTTTCTTTCATAGGTTAATAGCAGTTCAGAGTGACTCAGCCATTTTGATAGGAACTACTTAAGTTAATATTATTGTTTTTACACAGGATGTGAAGACAAGAGAGGCAATTTATAAGTTTAAAGGCAGTTAGACAAACACATCTATATCATGTTGCAGAATTTATTTTATTATCATAATCAACAATACGGTACATTCATTTGAAATGGCCATTAGCCAAAATACTGAGATATTGGAATGGCCTTGGAAAATATATCCAAAAGTGTATATACTATTTATGTGGAAATATTATCATGAGAACTCCAGAAAGCACTAAGTCGTATATTGAACGTTTAAATATAAGACTTTGCCTTTTTTTCTCAAAAGCAGAAAATGTCAACTTGTGGCCTTGTGGAAATTAGAAAAAGAATTGTATCGTATGATTCTTTTTCACAATAAGAAATTCCTGGTAGTAATATAGTTTATTTCTAAGCAAACTGTTTTAGTGGCTATGTAAGATACAGCTAGATTAAATGTGTAAATTACACTTTCAATTCAGCAATTGATCTCAGCACAATCTTCAAGTAAAATACTTGAAACGTCCCAAAGGTGTATTATAGCATATTTATAGTACAGATTGTCTATGACTGTATTGTTACAGCGAGCAAGGGGTTCTGGGCCGAGATGCTCGGCGTTGGAGACTTCTACTATGAGCTCGGGGTACAGATAATAGAGGTCTGTCTTGCTACCAGCCACAGAAATGGAGGTATTGATTAGCTTTAGTTTCATAACAAATTAAACATCCAAGATTTGCTTTCAATACAAAGTTTCTATTATAAGGGCCATTTCAGTAAAACATATAACCCTCGGGGGAAGGCAATTATTGAAATAGTATATGGGTAGGTGTCTTTTTTTGCCAATTTGGACCCTCAAAAGGTTCATATGCTTCTGTAGGGCAATGGCATAATTTAAAAGTGCCTTCCCCCAGGGGGTTATATGTTTAAATGTAATAGCCCTAAGATAATACAATTAAAATGATACTTTGATCTGATTATGAAAGGCCTTGATAACTATAAATTTAATACTTTTATATTGAATCCAAGTCCATTTGCGTTTGTTTGTCCAGAGTAACTATGTGACAATGTAAGCTTGATTGTTCCAACAGTTATGAACATTCTATGAATATCCGGTTGGTTCTGCATTATGCAGTCTTCGAAATTTTGTTTTTTAAGATGAACAAGCCCAAATTCTTACACTACTGCTTGGCATCCAAATCTTCCTCCAAGCCCTACTTTATAAAATCCAGAATTTGAGCAAGCCCGGAAATCATTTGACAAGTGCAGAGCTTACTTGCATTGCTTGTGCTAATTTCGGCCACTGGTCATATCACAGTCAGTTACAACATATACAATTGCTTTAAGTTTACTCACTCATGTTAGGCGAATACTTATTCAACATTGAAATGAGGTCAAGCATGTTTCTTTTTTCCATAACTTTCCAATATTATAAAAGTTTTATATATGATATATTTACCTTGAATAATTGAGTAAATGCATGGTTGATTATTACTGATTTTTATCAGGTAAATTTTAACGATACTTGCTTTTATGCTAATCTTAGAACATTTTATGTAAAAAATCTAAATGATTAAGAAGGACAGAGCAACAATACCAGTGAATTAGATTTAGGGCTATTCCAGTAAAACATATCACTCCCAGGGGGAAGGCAATTATTTAAGTAGTACATAGGTTGAGTGTCTTGTTTCGCTTATTTGGACCCCACAAGGGTAAATTTGCTTCTGTAGGGGGTGGCATAAATTAAATATGCCCCCCCCCCTTTATTGGAGGCAGATACGTAAGGTGAATTTTGTGGCTGGAATTGAAGGTTATTATTTAGCCAATAATGTCAGTTGTGAAATTTTGAATGACTAAGCGATCTGTGGAATTTCACCAAACTTGTGCTGTTCCAGGTCTTATCAGCATAGAGGAACTACGAGAAAGGCTGATGAAATCCAGGAGTAAAAAGAGTCAAGAAGTCAGCTAGTAAGTGAAATCCTTTGATTTAATTTGTACTTGTTTATATGCCCATTGTGAAAACAGCTGAAACTGATATGTACATGTATGACTCTTGAGTCCACTTCCTGGGTAGAAACCAGTAGGATGCCAAAAGTTTAAACTTAAATCCCGATCAACACAACATTCGAACCGCTAGGTCTATATGATAAAATTTTATTAATTATGAACTCAGTTGATTAGAATTGTTTGAATATCCTTAATTGATTATAAAAATAGTAAATAATAGTTTATTGTAAAATCAACCATGGCGGTCTCAAACTTTAAATTGAGTTTAATTATTATGTCTTAGATGATATGCCGACATTTGTTTTCAAAAGATTTACTATAACTTAATGGTCGTGCATATTTCTTCGTCTTTTTGCCGGTCATAGACATGTTTGTGCATTTAAATTGCATGATTGTAGCATGATGTTTCAAATTTTGTAAAAAACAGGGCCTTAAAGTCATTATACAGAAATAGCATAAGCAACTGCTATTATCACAACATAATTATCTAGCAAACTAACATGGAATGGCCATTTGAAAGTGCCCATGGTAGGGATCTAACCCCAAATGTATAGACCACTTTCACCCTTATTATCTTTTCTTCATGCTAAAACATTCTTAAATACTTTATAGTGTTATATACTTAAGGACGGTGATTCCTTTGCATCAAAATAATAACCTTGATGTTGGTGTTTTTGATGTGCAGAAACGTTAAACTTGGCCAACCTCAATACCTCGTCAAGGTATTTATATAAAACCCAAATATTACCAGACACAATCCACCCATCAACATAAGTATTATTGACGTCTGCTTTCAATGCCCCTGTCTAGCTGTGTGTTTTACTTTAGAATGTATAGCCATGTCTTCAACTAAAGTAAAAACCAATCAAGATGGCTCTCCTGGGGCCCTAGCTCACAGCATTATGGCATCTATTTACATTCGCTAAGCCTTTAGTGCAGAGAAAACTTACCCACACTGGGGTATGATGTTGTTGTTTATTTCAGTATTATGCTCTGATAGTATCAGTCATGATTAGAATTATTGGCTATGCTTTTAAGCAAACATATGTTGTCAATACTTTTTCTTGAACATTAAATATTCAGCTACAATATTTCCTAGTAATTAAACATTGGGATGAAGATATATTTCAAATTGATTACATTTTATACCAGGTTGCAATGAAAACCTGGTTATTTGAATTGGGATGTCATTGTGTGGGCGTGCCTCAAACATTGGTTTCCGCCCAATAACATTAGCTAGCATTGATTGAAAGTAATGAAAGTTGGTATGTAGGTACCTTATGTGAAGAGCTAACTTTGGATTGCTGTGTTGAGTCAAGGTCACTGTTACTTGAAATAGAAAGATGTTTCCCCCCAAATACCTTAGTATGAATCGATGGATAGTGGTAAGTGTTTTTGTGTAGGTAGCTTATGGTACGAACTAGCTTGGGATTGCTTTTGAGGGGGATGGGGTCAAGGTTACTGTTACTAAAAATAGAAACATGGTTTCTGATCATTAACTTAATGTGTTTGAACGTAAGGATATTACTGAAAGTTGGTGTGTAGGTAGCTTATGTGAAACGCTAGCTTTGGATTGCTTTTGAGAAGGTCAGGGTCAAGGTCAATTTCACTGTTTCTAAAACAGAAAAATGGTTTCCTTCCAACAATTAAAGTTAGAATTGATGAATAGTGCTTAAAGTTGTGTCAGTAGCCTATATGATGAGCTAGCTTGGGATTGGTTTTGAGGGAGATGGGGTAAATGTCACTGCTTCTTAAAATAGAAATATTCTTCACATCCAATTACTTTCGCTAGAATTGATGGCTATTGCAGGAAGTTGGTGGGTTGGTAGCTTATGTGAAGAGCTTGGGATTGCCTCTGACTGGGTGGGGTTAAGGTCACTGTTACTAAAAATAGAAAAATGTTTTCTGCCTTATAAGATGTAGGAAGTTGAGTGAAGGGTTAGCTTGGTCATGTTGTGGCTCTTCTGGTTTTTATGTGTTTGTGGTGTTTAATCCTTAGATATATAGCTTAAGCCCTTTTGCTTCTTCACATTGGTGCCAAGTAATACAAACTTTATTTTATTTTGCAGTGATGATCTGTTACGAGCTATAAAGAAGTTAAAAGTCCTTGGAAATGGTTTCTCTGTGATCACAGTTGGCAACACATACATGGTACAATCTGTCCCTGGTGAGCTCAGCATGGACCATACCACTGTCATACAACAGGCCCAGGTAAGCTGATTCACACTTTACTTAATAGATTGGACCACTGAAGGCAACTGTTATAAGGTTTAATCTGTACCAGAGGCACTAAGCATGGCTTATACCAACAAACTCCTGATTCACCCTCTACTGAGTAGAAAATTTCATGGTACAATCTGTCTCTGTTGAGTTCAGCATGGATCATACCACTGTTAACCATAAACTCAAGTAACCTTATCCAGCCTGTATCGAGTAAACCAATCAACTATTGGCAACACCGACATGGTACAATCTGTCTCTAGTGAGTTCAGCATGGATCATACCACTGTTAACCATAAACTCAAGTAACCTTATCCAGCCTGTATCGAGTAAACCAATCAACTATTGGCAACACCGACATGGTACAATCTGTCTCTAGTGAGTTCAGCATGGATCATACCACTGTTAACCATAAACTCAGGTAACCTTATCCAGCCTGTATCGAGTAAACCAATCGACTATTGGCAACACTGACATGGTACAATCTGTCTCTAGTGAGTTCATCATGGATCATGCCACTGTTAACTAGAAACTCATGTAACCTTTACACACTGTATTTAGTAAACCATTCCACTGTTGGCAACTCCAACATGGTACAATCCACCTCTTGGGAGCTCAGCATGGATCATACCACTTTATTCAATACTCACAGGTAATAAGCTGATTCACCTTTGGTAAATAAGTCCACCATTGGCTACACCTCATACAATTTGCCATACAACCACAAGTTCCCTATAAACTGATTAACAAAACAGTTGTGTTCCCTGTAGATAAGTCCACTCTTGACATGCTGTACAGTATAACTGCCAATTTTGGGACATCCTATTAGATTTAACATGAAACATTGTACCCAAGTTTGTGGTGACAGTGGACATAAGACTAACAAGTCCTATAACTCTGGCTGAAATATTCCATGAGTTATGCACCTTGACCAGCTGAAGAAAAAATATGTTTGCCGTGCTCTTGGTTAATGCATACATGATCCAGAAATTGTAAGTAGCAAGTGGCCCCAATCCCTCGAACAATCTAAAGTCCCGTAATAATAGGATCAAGCTAAACTTGCAAGTTATGGTATAAATTGTGTAACTTTCTCCTTTAAAAAAACAGATTGTCTGAAAGAAGACCTAGGTTATTATATTGGGGTATCATGTCAGCAGGCAGGCGGCATCAACAATTTGTGTTCAGGGCTGTAACTTTGCCATACATAGAGGGATTTTAAAATAACTTGACACAAATGTTTTCCATGACATACAGTGTGTCCCATATGATACAAGATCCAGGTTTATAGGTCAAATGTCACATTTAAAGTTCATCGGTTAAAATGCATTATACTTGTGTTTGGGCTAAAATTTTGCCATGCTCAAACGGATTTTAAAAAAACTGGGCACAAATGTTCTCCATGACTAGACGATGTGTCCCCTGCAAGACTCATGTCTGTTGGTCAAAGGTCAAGGTTACACTGAGGGTCATTTGTCAAAACCTTGTATTTGGCGTCTGGGCTATAACTTGGCCATGCATATGAAGATTATAGAAATAATTTGGCACACATATTCACCTTGGCTAGACTAGAAATTACAAAATTATGGCCAGTAAGATACATGTAAGTTCAAGGGACTTGTTCACAAAACTTATGTTTAAATTAACTCTTTTATTGACTAACATCAAGAAACCCATTGAAACAGAATTTTGTAACATTTAACCTAAACTATTTCTCTTTTCAATAGCTATACTAACTTTTTATTGGAAAAATAGAGCATTTAATGTCACATTTTTCAACGTATGTTAACAATAAAGCTCTTGTTTGAACTTGTGATGATGTTTTCCATCGTTACAAGGTTTTTATTCACATTTCCATTAAATAAGGAACATGCCTTAAATTAGGACATGACTTATGATGTTTCATGAAAACCAGTCCTGCAATGTTTTCTTTCTTTTCAGGCAAATTTCTTCGTGACAAAGTCCAAGCTAACCTCAGGTTTGAAATGGGAAGAGGAAAGAGCAAACAGGGCTTTAGTAAGTCTTTGTTTAATAAGTGGTTGCAATGAGCAAGCAATTAATGCATTAGTTGTGTCTCCCCATGGGGGAACGTATTATTTTTCAACAAACAAAAACAAACAGTCAGTCCGTCCCCTTCTGTTTCTTAGATCAGTGGGTCAAAGGTCAAGGTCGCGGTGACCTTGAGGTGAAAAACAATACCGCTTAATAACTCAAGATCGTTTGTTTGTTTGTATATTTGAGTTTATCAAGGTCTGCCCGCGCCCATTGGCTGCATTATGGCTTGACCCCGCCTTGGCGCCATCACGACTTAAATTGTGTTTTAAATGCCATAGTGACATGAGATAGAAGTGACAGCAATTCGCAGTCAAATCCAGACATTGGAAGACTTGAAGAAACAGAGTGAGATACAAGAGATCCGGGTGCGATACCCTAGCTCTTTGCGAAGAGACCTCTTGGTTCTTTAACTTGCTCGGTGTAAAGCACTGATACACGGGATACAACTTTCCTGGGTTGAACCAGTACTGAGTACACCACTTTTCCAAGCACTAATAACTGAAGATCCTTTTGGTCCAGGAACTTAATACTCGGTATGCAAGGTGGTTATAACTAGTTGATGACCTCTATTGATTTTGAGATCAGTAGGTAAAGGTCACAGTGACCTATACGTGAAAAAACGTTAGTGATTAGTCCGTAGGTTACTGTTGGGTCGTCTCCAGTCCAAAAGTACGCATTTCATGTCCTCCATTGATTATTTCTCAGCTACACCACAATAGGGGAGACAAGCGCTTTTTCAAAAAAGCAGTCTCTAGTTACCAGTTAGTGGTAGTTATATATCTAGTTTCACTGACCGTTTCAAGGCGATAATCCCATCATTTATCGGTAAGCTAATTAGATGAGAGTGTGTTATGTTTGTATTAATGGATGTTTTGTTTACACGTTTGTGTTTCTAGGTTATTGGCATTTGGATTTTTGTCTTGTGCCACTAAACAGGGCTTATTTTTGAATGTATTACTAATGGGCTTGTCCCTGTAGCCTTGTTAACATGCGGAAATCCGAACTCAATACCACAGTTACTACCTGTTGCTGAACTGTTAATTGTGACGTCATGTATATCACGTGAAAGCGTTCCATACGGTATTGTCATAGCCTCATTGGTGTTGGTATTCTTGTAAGCGTTAATAAATATTAACCGTGAAATGTTTCAGATGTCTTATGGGTACATTCAAATGAAACATTGTACACATGTTGCCTACGACAATACAAAGAATTGTTGAGTTATGGCCCTTTTTCAACTGAAAAAACACAGGCAAGCATTGAGAGTTCGCTCCGGGCTACTTTCCATCTTTCTAGGTTTTGAAGCTAAATAGTTTATGCGTCCAGCATTGTTCCGATTAATAACTTGAAAAGCATTTGTCAAATCATCACAATATTTGCTCAGAGTGTATATGGACATAATATCTCGGATAAATTGATAAACAGCCATATCGCGAGAGTCACTCGAGAGGTAATGTCCGATCAAAAACATTAGGTGCATTTGTCCAATCATCTCAAAATTTGGTCAGAATGTGTATGCGCATAATATCTTAGAAACTAGCCATATCGATCGAGCTGGTCAAGAGTTATTGCCCTTTATTAACATAGATTACCGTAAATCAGTCTTGTCAGATCAATAACTTAAGAAGCCTTTGTCCAATCGCCACCAAAATTGGTCAGAATGTGTATTGGCAGAATAGTTTGAAATAGTTTGATAACCAACCATATCGTTGTAGTCACTCAATAGTTATCGCCCTATGATTATAGAAATTTCTTAAAATCGGTCTTGTCCGATCAATTACTTTAGCTGCCATTGTCCGATCAATTACTTTAGCTGCCATTGTCCGATCAATTACTTTAGCTGCCATTGTCCGATCATTTACTTTAGCTGCCATTGTCCGATCAATTACTTTAGCTGTCATTGCCCGATCAATTACTTTAGCTGCCATTGTCCGATCAATTACTTTAGCTGCCATTGTCCGATCATTTACTTAAGCTCCCATTGTCCGTCCAACACTAAATTGAGACGATATGTTTTGGGTAGAACATTCAGCAATGCGTCTTATTTACTTCACTTATTGGCAGACAATGTATTTACATCTGACTAATGTACAACCAAACTTGGTGTTCTTAATTAGGACGGGCATATATTACGAGAGTTGGTGCTCTTTTTGTGTTTACATTTTCACCGCACTGTTTGTATGGTACTCCCAACACCAGATGTGGTTTATTTATACAATACATTATGGTTACGTTCAACCAATTTCATCTTTCTTAAAAGGATCGTTACTTTTTCGTACGGTGTTTAATGTTTAGTACACTAGTGGAACTTTCTTTCCATATATGGTGTTAGGGGTCGTGAAACACAACAGTGTTATTTTGCGTGGAAATTGGTCAATTTTCTTTAATTATGATAAATTATATAGGAAATTTATTTATTGGCCTTTTTCCTATCACACATTTTTTGTGTCAACAGTTAGTTGCTATGGTAACCATTTCTCGCACCAGCCTAGATAATCACTTATAAATGGGTTAAACTAGGCCTTTAAGATCTCTTATTAGTGCCAAAGATTATTTATTGCAACAGATAATGCATTTTTGTCTAGCCTTCATATGACATTATTATGAGTTATTATTATGAAGCTTAAGATTATGATGACAAAATTACTTTGTTTGATCTTCACATGTACAAGGAGTGTATTAGGAACTCTCATTATTATATAAAAGCAATCTGTAGTTACACGAAGCTTTGTCGGTGGCTTTATTCCCAGGAATGGTAAAACAGGTTCATAACTGCACATACTAGAATCTGATTTTTTAAATGATATGACTTGTATTCATTCTGTGCTTTCTTACTAATTCTTTTTCGCAGCGGAGAATAAGAAGGAAGTGCAAGGTTATTTCAGGCCTGTCGGCCCGCTTCATAATGGCTTCACCAATTGCATCCCCCGTACAGTTTAAAAAGAATTTTAAAAGCCGAAGTGGAAACATTTATCCTTATTATTGAACACGGTATGAACCCAAGGCATAGTTTAGCCCCGAAAATGTGGCTGTGTGGTTGTCAAGTGTGTCACAACGGAGGGAAGGGAATTTAAGAAAGTTATGTCTTATTCAATTTAGATTGATTGCTGTAAATCACCCCGATTTTGTTTATTTTTTGTTTATCAGCCTTTGGCTGTGCCGTGACACCATCACGCCTTTAATTGTGTTTAAATGCCATAAGTGACATGAGATAGAAGTGACAGCAATTTGCAGTCAAATTGCCATTCCCTAGCTGTTTGCGAAGAGACCTCTTAGTTCTTTAGCGTGCTCAGAGTAAAGCCTGGTTTGAACCAGTACTGAACACATCATTTTCTTAGTACTACCCTTTAAAGCTGCACTCTCACAGATTGAACGTTTTGACAACTTTTTTATTTTTTGTCTTGGAACGAGCCAATTTTTGCGAAAATCCATTGAAACCAGTTATATTAGACTGCTGACAAAATATTAGATCGCAGATTTTAGTATTAAAGTTCAAATATTCATGTTTTATGCATTTTTCTTTAACCGTTAGTTAAGCCATAAAACAATATGCAAATCTGTGCTCTGATCTTTTGTCAGCAATCTTTTATCATTGGTTTTCAGATATTTGCTCTTTCCAAGACAAAAAATAAAAAAAGTTGTAAAAACGGGAAATCTGTGAGAGTGCAGCTTTAAATGCCGAGCCCAGGCAACGGAGCTACTGGTACCATATTTTAACGTCGGTATTCCGACCTTCCGCATCCGAAGCGAACACTCTACCACTGAGCTAGCGGGGCGGATTTAAATTGATTTTGATTCTACCTTTATATTTTCAGACCTATCTAGTCAAAGAAGGCCTGGCGTGGGTGGATGACCAATCAGAAGATGCGGAAAGACAATACTGGTTCCCAAGTCTGTATACAGCAAATATAGCAGTTACATCATAGTGCTGGGAACTTGGGCCCTGTTTTTTTACAAGGCAATTCAGCGGACTTTTTCGACAGTGTGAAAATTGCGGAATGTTGAACAAGAAATAGTCTTTTCCATACCAGTTAAAGTTTATATTGATATAAATTCTCTGTTTTAAACCAAGATCTATTTATTTTTAATTTGTTGGTTTATATTCATTTACAATTTTCCTTATTTCAACTTCCAAATCGCAAATGGTCAACCAATTTGAAATTGTATTTAAGATGGTTCTTGAATACGGCACCAGGGGTTTTAAGATGCGGACAAATACTCTGTAAAATGTGCTTTCTGTATGTGTATAGAAAATAGGACAATTACATAATAGTGCTTAGAAACCATTTTTTTTTTTCAAACAGGCTCCTTAGTTGTATATGATTTTGAATGACTATATAAGGAGATTCTGATTTACCTTTTATAACAAGATGTTGAGTGTCGTTTCATAGCATGATTTTGAATGACTTATTTAAATAAATATGGTAGTAACCTGGACAGGTTGTGAATAATTTTATGTTGTTTCTTGTCGTATATGGCGTTATTTTAAGATTTGTTATGGCTGAAGTAAAACAAAACTTACAAAACTTGTGGATGTGTACATGTTCCTGGCCACAATCAAGAAGTGTCTTTGTAGGTTGTGTTGAATCTTCCAAGAAGAAGATTCAGCTCGACTTTTATTAGTCTTTTTTATTGGTGTTTGTGTTTAGACAGTTGCATTGAGTTAAACTGTTTTAAATACAAAGTTATATGTATTCTAGTTTAATGCTATTTCTTTATTGACTTGGAACACTATCACAATTTCAATAAAAAAATAAGATGTCCGGAAATGTGTTAATCGAATTATGATCATTATCATTGCAAATAAACAGTCGTTATTCTGAGCTCATAGTCTAACATTATACACGTTCAAAAAAGATTCTTCTAAATTCTGCATATGTGAACTGCAGTAAACCTGTTGTCTGTTGCATGTACATACCGTTGTTTTGCCAGCTCCATAATTGTTCGTTGGATAATTATTTGTTTTTGTACAAGGAATTGCTATGATTTTTTTTTTAAAGGAACATGTAATTTAGCATATTTTATGAGCTTTTATAGACCTTTAATCGCATTCAGAACAACTGCCCGAAAATGGCGCCAAAATCATGTGTACGTAAGGACTTGCCATAAAAAATCTGTCCACGTACATTTTTTTGAGTACAGGAGCTCATTACAGTCAAACAATGTGCATGCTATTTAGTTGATACTGATGCACCTTTAAAGCTGCACTCTCACAGATTGAACGTTTTGACAACTTTTTTTATTTTTTGTCTTGGAACGAGCCAATTTTTGCAAAAATCCATGGAAACAAGTGATATAAGACTGCTGACAAAATATCAGATCTCATATATTTATATTAAAATTCAAAAAATGATGTTTTATGTATTTTTCTTAAACCGTTAGTGACGGTTTAAGCTATAAAACATTAATTTTCGAACGGAAATATGAAAATCTACGATCTGATTTTTTGTCAGCAATATTATATCATTTGTTTGCGTAGGTATCTACGCAAAAGATTGCCATTTTCAAGACAAAAAAAAAGTTTTAAAAACGGTAAATCTGTGAGAGTGCAGCTTTAATACAATATTCTGTTTTGTTCTCAATAAACACCTTGTAGGAAATGTTTAAGTGCAGTATTGAAGCAACATAAACAACATGTAACAACGATTTATTCACTAGTGTACAACATTTGAAACAAAATACATACATTTAACAAATATGCTTTCTTACTTTCACTCTGTTATTTCCATTGCTTGGATTACTAGAAGCACCAAAACAATAACAATATAAATATTCACATAAATGTAATTTTTATAAATACCGTTATCTCATATTTTTTCAAAAGTTTTACTTGTGTTTTGAATTGAAAATAAAGCTATCAGCCCGTTAATTTAGTTTTACATGCATGTTCGCTCCTGATCAATAAGGAACTCGTATATTTCCCCGGATCTCACCTGTTCCTATTTAGTTTGTGTATACCACGTGATAAATTGTGTCATAAATGTTACGTCGGAAGGCAACATTTTGCTTCGAATGAAGACTTAAACAAAGATAATTTTCCTATTTTTTTCACCATTTTAAATGAAACATAGAGCAGTCTACCTCGCTTACGAAGCCTCGCCTTCGGTCTTTTACAAGAGTTTGATCGAGAGAGAGTAGTTTCTTAAAGGCTTAGTTTAAGCCCCCCCCCCCCCAAAAAAAAAACAAAAAACAACAACAACAAAAACGTGTATTTGTACACAACCTCTGTTAATTGTTCTTAATCTCATTGCCTATATGTCTTATCAGATCTCCGATCGAAGTATTCTGCTGTGCATTTTGGGATATTTTAAGATAGAAATGGACCCTCAATGGCCCTGGGCCAATAAACAAATACACAGGACCCCTACTTTGACACCAGTGCAATTAGCAGGAGATGCACAGCAGGGGATTATCATGCCAAACATTCCTTAAACTAGGCCTTTAAAACACTTCGACAAACCAAAAACAAAAAGTGTTTGATAAACCTAATCACCTTATGAAACTTCGGTAATAAAACGAAGACGGGGCTCTTAAACAGGCAAAGACTACCCTTGGTTTCATTTAAAATGGTGTCTTTAAAGAATTTATTTAAGTATTCATTTTAAGCAAAATGTTGCCTTCCGACGTAGCATATATGACGTAATTTATCACGTGGTATACACACACTGATATATCTGTGTATTAAATAATACTGCATCAGATATGAACTGCATCCATTATAAGCAGTATCCAATATCACACCGGATGAAATATCTACCTCATCAAATATCTTCTGTCTTAAAATTCTATCTCAACGTTTATCCAATGCATCAATTATTTACCTTATCAAAAAATCTCGCCGCATAAAACATCTAGTATCAAATATCTATGCATCAAATATCTACCGAATCACATGTCTATTCACCATGCAGATATCTACCTAATCAAATATCACAATGAATCAAATATCTACCATATGAAATATCAACATACCACATCAAATATTTACTACATGAATTATCTACCACATTAAATATCTACGTTTCAAATACAGTCAAAAACCCGCTATTTCAAAGTCGTTGGGACCTCGAGAATATCTTCGAGATAACGAGCATTCGATATAACCGAAATATAAATAGCGTCTTAAATAGACTTACTTAACCTGGTACATTTGAAAAATGTTCGACATAAACAGAACATCGAGATAAAAGAGTTCAACATAGCAAGTTTCGACTGCATCTACGATTCAAGTATTAACATGTACCAGAAGCACATTATTTTCTGCTGTTATTGTGTATCCTACATCACAGCTTGAATGGTGTTTCTAGGACGGATGTTTTCCTTTTAACTTTATCAAGCTCCGCCTTTTGAGCGTCGCCCGTCATTTTGCCCTTTTCTGGCGGGAAATTGACCACGTGACTCGTCTTCCGGTTTGGTTTGCAGCTCAGGGCCATCGCATGCTGCACAAACACGTGACCGTTCTCGTACTTGAGGTCGTATACCTTTTGCTGCAATAGAAACACATTAACGTCCAAGTGATACTCGTATTTAACATCAAGTTAGCAAACATGAATTTTAAGTTATAAACTTTTAAAGCCTCAGTGCCACTTAGAATTGAATAATTAGAGAAAAATAAAAGTGAGCATATTTTGATGTCTCCTATGATGTTTCCTATAATGTACGAGAAATTCCCGAGGTCCACACGATGCTTTAGTAAAAAGAAGTGTTTGGGAAATACCAACAAAATTCCAACTGCATCACCGACTCACTTTATGCTAATGGGGTAGATAAGTGGGCGGAGCTTCGCGCTTTGAAAACAGTACCTAAACAGTTGCCGGAATTGTTGAAAAGTTGAGAAATAACTGAGAAATGCTAAATATTTTCAAATGAAGTCTCAGTATTTTCAAATGAAAAATTATTAATATTATTTAGTGAAAAGTTCGCAGATTGGTACTCGCTCATGTTTTTACATGCATTTTTGTGCATGCGAAATGAAGTGCGGCAAGTCATTTGGAGTGTTAACACTAAGATACCAAAAGCTGGGAACCTTCAGCAAATATTGATATTTGCTAAAATATCGTTTTCGAAGGCTACAATTTCCATACAAGCGTAATGAGTATTGTTGTTGTTGCGAAAATAGGTGATAGACATGTCCTTGTGGTCTAGTGGTTCAGGTGTTGATTTCCTAGATTTATTTTTTTTATTGACTACCGGTAAGGGTTCGCTCCCCACAAAAAAACAACATATTTTTTATACTATGACTTAATTATTTTCTCTGCAATTCCGATATCATAGAGTAAAATTATGGCAAAATAAGTGTTTGCAGATGCATAAACGTAAAAACTGTTTATTTATAAACCAACATACAATTTTAGGTATTCAGAAAGTCACGTAATATGCAAATTTTGTAATGATGTGCGGGCTTAATTTAGATTATACTAAAAGTAACTTTCGGTTTTGTTACAATTTGTAATTGCGATAAATGCATTTTTGTGGGTTAAAAATGTAAAAAAAAAGGTTGAGAAGTCATTTTGGTATAAATACAAAAATGGCTTACGTCAATATAACATAATAGTACTTTAACTTATTACTAAATAATGTATTTATGAAAATATTAATTACCAATAATTATCTTTTATCATAATTGTAACCGTGTAATTAATAGCTGAAAACGCACAAATATTAAATAAAAACAATCATAATTTATAAACAGAACCTTTTTTGGCTCCGAAAACTACTTTGAAGATATTAAATTGAATTGAATTTTATTGCTCAAAACTCCATGTAGTTATAATACACTAGCGGCCGGCGTATACCTCTGCTGGAAAGCTAGCATTGGATGGCCACATTTCCAAAAGGAAAGAAAGATGTAAATAATATAATATATAAATGAAAACTATACCCAAGAGTTGTCTCCTGTGTATCGATGCTTTACAATGACACTTCCTTTCTCAAAGATGATAATATTTAGTTGGGATGGGAAATTGCTGTCAATTATAAATCATGTCGCTTATTGTTTAAACTAAACTTTATGTCATGTGGCGCACGGCAGGTCAACCAATTATGCAGCCAAAGGGCGCAGGCATGCCTATATAAACTCTTAGATACAATTGCCAAACAAAGTGTAAATGCGAGAATTGTTTTTCATGAAATAATGCACCAGTCAATTGTAACCACGCCCCCCCCCCCAGGTCCGGGGAATAGCGGGGACATTGGCTTTCGGTCCAGCCAACCCCGGGTAAAATCCCCGCCCTGCGGGCACGAACTGATGGTAAAATCCCCGCCAAATGCCCCCGCACCCAAGGGACCCTAGGTAAGGATTATTCCTCGCTATGTTTTGCGTGAAGACAAAAGCATCGCATTCACCCGGCACTGCGGGGCCACCTGAAAGGTAAAAACACGGCCCATTTCCCCGGGTATCTCCGGTATACACCCGGACCTGGGTGGGTGGGAGCGTGGTTACAATTGACTGGTGCATAAATTATTAGACCATTGTGCTATAAGCGGATAGGATGGTTCCATGCCATACATTTAATATTTATTTTGAATCTTGAATTACCGGCAAACAAATATCGTTCACGCCATTTGTGGCCAATTAATATATCATATTAAGTTAATCGTCGAAATGGACAGTCCCAAATGCCAACAATCTTTTACAATTTTATATTTTCAAACATTTCAAGTTAAGGTTGCAAAGCAATATGTAAACATTTCCTGAAACTGGCTTGAGTACTTTTGTTGCAGTTTTATTGATCATGTACATACCCATTGCTAAAACAAAACGGCAATTTAGCGAACAACATGTCATTGGCTACCATTTTAGATTCATCTTACTAGCAAATATACCCTACGCATGTAACGTGATTATTCACGTAGATATCCGTTGACATGCAGCACGGAGTTTTGAAACTGCCTCTTTTTCAAAACATGAACTCTAACCTATATTTGGTGTTCGCTAAGTTGACCCACTAGCTCCTCCCTTTGTGTAGTCACGTGGTATTTTGTAAGTTAAACCGCCCAGGTTAATACTTTCATTTTGGTTTAAATAGTATTTATTTTGATAAACAATACAAGACAAAGAATACAAACATTAAGCATAATCAAACTTTAATAAATATAAAATAAGTATATTATTATGAAGCCTATAATATTATTGCAAATGGTAATGGGGTATGTGAGTAAATAACAGACAATAGACGTGTAACAGGCTATCACATACCGTACATAGAAGAGTACGAGCGATTGGGAAAGTAAAGAAATGTCATGTCAAGAAGTAGGTGGTAGATTTCAAGTCTGTTCAAACTATGTTGATGATGAGGTAAAATATGTTGGTCTGTTTGATAAATATTTGGACACATTTGAAGATAGTCTAGTTTGTTTTGTCATTTGTAGTTTTTGAGCCGAAGAAAAAGAGTTGACGTGTGATCGGCCTGGAGGTATGTTACATGTCAAGTAGGTTTGTTCTTGAATCCCGGTAAAGTGGGCAGAGAAAGAAGGATTCATGCGTCTTCAATTTACCCGCACTGGCAACACTAAGTATCTACATTATATTAAGAGAGCTGCAATGCATGAGTAGCTTGGGGTGGCATGCACTCGACTTCCGATCTCCATCGCAACAAAAGTGAGAAAAAGTTTTGTTGGTATTGTTCAGATTGCGTTTGAAAGATGGAAGGTCAGGGGCTGATCGAGTTTCGTATTCCACGAAGAAGTAGTAGAAGGAAGAACATAGTTTGACAACAGCTGACACATGCAAGGGATGTTGTGGATGTTATTTCCCAAGTTACGAATGTGATAGGTTGTTGCATCTCCAACACAGGAGGGTATCATGGACGACCAGTAGGGCGTAGTCATTGAATTAAACATCTTTAAAATAGGGCGAACTTGCGTTTGCCTCGTCTGTCTATAAGTGGTTCTAGGGCAGTTTTGCAAGGGAAATAATTTTAGCGACCTTGTGTTGAACTTTTCAAGTCTTTCGTCTCCCCTTGGCGAGAAATTGTCCGAGGCGACATCCACGTACTCGACTAAGGTCTGATATAGGTTGTATAAGATATTTCTAATGATCTTCGATCGTAGAGAAAATTGTGAGACCTCATTTTACGTAATCTCTTTCAGGCCTTTTGCTTGACAGACAATATGTTCATACCAGGAGTAGAAACTTAAAAGTGCGACACTGAAGTGAGTAAGTGAGGTAACTTCCTTGATCTGTGAATTATTCATGAAAACACGCGATTGTGATGGTCTGTTCATGTTTCGAGAGAAAGTAAGTGCCATTGTTTTCGCTGGATTTAAGAAGAAACTAGCCAATGTTCTACCCAGTCGTCATAGGGTTCCTGAGCATGAAAAATAGGGTCATAGACAATAATGTACAAGGCTGTATCATCTGCAAGTAGGCGAAAAGGAGAACTAATTTCTTGCACAATGTCGTTTATATACTAAAAAGGTAGCGGTGCAAGAAAAGAGCCTTGAGGAACTCCAGCTGTTACAGAAATAGTGTCAGATTTAGTACCCGAAAGACCAACACATTGTTGTTTATTCGCCAAGATAATCAGGTAAACAGAAGTGCTGTCTGCTTCGTTTTTCCTGGACGTAAACTTGAAATTAAATGCATTTTTCTCAAAATATTTATTTATTTAAAGGTATGACTTTGTAATTATAGTTTCTGTTGTTTAATGAATAACCCCAGTTCGATGAATTTTAATGAATTTTTCTTACCGAGATATCGAAAGTTGTATTCGATTACAGAAATAGCCAATTATGTAGAAATCAAAAATGGAAGTTTTTTACAACTAAAACAGTATTTTTTTTTTCTTTATTTTTTAACATATTATTCGTATTGTTTTCATGGATAAGTTTTTTGTGTTTCCTTTATTTTCCTGGAGCTGACGAGTACTTAAAAATCAACAGGACTAGTGTCTAGGAAAATGACGTAATAGAAACGAACGCTCACCATATAAAAATGGCGACGAGAGTTCTGCAGGTCGCTTTCTAGCTTTCTTGCAGTAACTGTACCAACCATGGTTTAAGGTTTTATGCATGAGTGTGTCCAAATGTCTGTTCTATAATATAAGTGACATGTCTTGTCGTTGCCCGTATTATATAGCCTGTCAAATCCAGTCAGAAGAATTTGGGCAAAAGGTCGCTTTAGATGTTTGTAACTATATTTCAAAGGCGTTTTAGGAAACTTTTTGGTCAGATTTATTGAAAATGAAAGTGATCAATTTGAAATCATATTTCTCCCTGAGTGATGCAATGGCAGCTATGATCTTATCAGGTAAGTTAAAATGTTTTGTCAATATGTCTAAAAATATCTAAAGTGACACTCTTATTCAAAATCAATACATACACACGTATAACAAACATTTTGACTGATAAACTACTTACAAAATAATGCATTTATATCAATATCTGATAACAAGATTGTATCAAACTAGGGTTGACTTTTTCCATTTATTCCACGCACTGAAGGCATGTACAAACATATTACGATATAATTTCTGGTGACCTATTTCACGTCTCGGTCTGTGTACAATCATGCAGTAGAGTAAATTTCTAATCAGAGGTAAATGACGAAATAGTCAAGAAAATGACAACACGTAGTAAATCAAAGCAATGGCATATTTTTGGTTTGAGTGCACATATTGAATCAAGAATACATTACAGATAATGTTATTCGTGATGTCTTGTTACCAAACGAATATGCTTTTTCAAATAATCATGCCCTGTATTCGTCTTTATATTTCACATCGGTCATCTTTGGTAAATAACCCTTCCAACAATACCTTCAATATGCCGTTTGGCAGCGTTATTCGTTGGCTGTTTTTCTAAAGATATGAAGTAAAACTCAAGAGCTTTCTTTTCATTTCCTTCCAATTGGAAACAATGTCCGATCATGTTTAGAGTTGTTTCTACGTAGCCATAAATGCTTGTACCTGAATAGAACAGTTGAAGCATCTTGAGTGCTTCTTGTTTCCCTTTTTTATCATTAAGCTCGTTATAAACCAAGTACCTCAGATAATAAAGATATGGAAGGGAGTCAACAACCAATAAGTCCATCCATTTCATGACGTGCCCGTCTTTTCGTTTTCTTTCTTTTCTGTCGTCATCATCAAAGGTGCGTACCATTTCCTTCCATAGGAATACTGGTACGACGTATCTATCGTGACAGCAAAACACTACAGGACACAATACATTACATCTCATGACATGCGAAAACGGGTTCAAGGTAGCCTCCATTACTACTTTATCACTTGGATCTTCTCGTGCGCGCTCATGATATGTAATTAATGGCCATCGTCGATCTTGCGAACTTAATTCTACCATCAAAAGTATGTCAAGCGCCTGCGGATATTGTTTGCTGCTATACAAATACGATGCGTATTTCAAGCGACTTGAACTCATATCAGACTCAAACGAATTCTCAAAAGATGTTATGGCGTATGTTTCATAGCTTTGGGATTGTGAATGCAAAGCACATGAAGCAAATATTGTGCCAATGCATGCTGAATAAAACGGAACCATCATGGAAATCGCCTCTTTCTCAACGTCACTTTCGGTTTGACTAAAACTAGTCAAGAACGTTCGCATCGCAAGCAAGGTTTCAACCGCCTCTTTGGTCGTCATCTTGTTGATAATTGTTAAATGTTGGATAACTTGTACCACAGGCACTTGAAGTGCGACGGGAAGTAAACGTTTTATAATAGTTGAGTCCATCCTTTCCAGACTTTTTCGATATCGTAGCCTTGTCCCAATGTCGTCCATTTTCAGTTTGTAAATAAACTTTGGTGGATTGGATAATACGTCTTCGACAAAACTTATAAGCTTTGCAAATTCAGGTGATTGAATTTTTCCATCGAAAAGATTGACGTTTTCAATTGTGTAATGAGGACAAAATTTGATCTTGAGCCACCTTAGAATTGTCATTAGACAGTATTTCAGGCATTGTAATAGATTGTCTGCTGTCCAAATGTCCTCTGGGTACCATTCAATGGTAAACAATAACGCTGTTTTGCAATGGAATGTACTAAAACGATCTTCGACCATTGCCTTTATGAAGGATTTTCTAAGGATCTTTAGCAAGACGTAGACTTGTACCTGGACAATACTGAGATCAAACATTAGCAATCTTTCAATTTTTGAGGTGGAAAATCTCCATTGGCAATCGTGTTCATCTGGTGCATTATATATTTCTATATAGTGTTGATTTTTATCCGAAACACGACACACCCGAGAGGGTTTGCTTGACGGATGACCTTGAGGTATTATGAACGTTCCGACTAATTTAGCCTTTATTAGAGTCTTTCGTTTCGGCCAGTGTCCAGGTCTTGGTCTGTTGAACATGTATTGACACTGTTTCGGAAGAACGGCACTATGAAAAGCATAGACGTTATCGATATCATCTCTCCACGCACGAGATGGCCCATGACGAATTATAGTGCCTGTCATAACCTTTACACTTTCGTCAAATATGCAGTTTTTCATAAGCACTACACCTCCACCGATGTCATAATAATCATCAGCCCACTTATGTTTCTTTGATGTTTCATTTTTGAATACCTGAAGATAACAACATTGTGGAGGTAGAGAGTTGTCTGTTATCACTAATAAATCATTAGTTCCTTTAGGCCACTTGTCGATTTCCATAAACACTGTATATCTCAGGTCTAATTGAATATGATCCATGTCTGAATTCATTCCTACTGTAGTTGTGCCTTCAGTTTGACTTCCGAATTGATAATTCTCTGTACGAGGGGTTTTCTCTGTAGTATTCATTACATTATTAACTATGTGAAGCGCAGCTGTAGTAAGAAATTCCCGTAGTAACCAAGCCCTTCGTCTTTTCCCAACTATAACTTGATTTACTCCTATATCATCTAGAACATCACATATTTTTTTATTGATAAGTTTTTCCATGCTCGGCTCGGCCATTTTAAATTCTCGCTTAAATAACGAAGTAAATGCGCAATCAGCACGGGCTGTAGCTCCAATGGCTTCAATTTAAACTCAAATCTATGAATAACGAATATCGATAATAAAAATGTGAAAACTTGAAAACCTGCCAATGTCTTTACAAAAACAAATTGGGCCGCATCGCGAGATTTCGGGTATTCGGAAGTGGTTTCAAATAAGTTTTCTTAATATAGTTTTGTTTTAATTATTTCGTCATGAAATGAAGTTTCAGCTTACAGTTTAGAACTGATGTAATACAATTTACAAAATATACGAGTATGTGAAATTAGCTGATGTAAAAAGTCAACTAAAAACTGAACTCCTGCTGTGAAGCCACACACCTGCCGTTGTAGCTTTAAAATGATCACTATTGCATATTAAAATACAGGTACAAGTAGTAGTAAAGAAAATATCAACAATGTGGGAGACACAGGTCATGGGCCAAAACAAGACTGAACCAGCTACAAAAACGTACATACTCCTCAATCAGACCACTCACACATCAGCATTAGTTTGTTTAGAGTACAACCTACATTTTTAGCCAATGAAAATGCAGATAAGCAATCATTAAGTTTTAAACATAATCATTAAGAATTTGACGTTTCGCGGGTGTTTAAAGGTCCGCCAACTGACACTCATCCGATACACACTCCCTGCGTCAGATTTTACGTTGACAATGTATCAGCCAATGGGGTTGTATTCTTAGTCAGTAAGATGACCTGAAGTAATTTCATAATGGATAAGAAGGGCTAGTTCGGTACGCTCACTCCGCCAATTCTTTATCATTAAGAATTTATATCATGTCATCTATGACAAATACAAGTTCGGCCTACCACCCTGGAATGGTCAGTGAATGGCTTTTTATCTTATCTCGTTTGGTCTTGTTTCCCAAGATCTTCAACTCATATGATAATATTGCATTTGCTTAATCAAACAAAAGCTTCCCTAATCATAATACAAATGGTTTAAATAAACCTTGAGGTATTATGAACGTTCCGACGTTCCAAAGTTTAATTTGATATTTTATAAAATAATAATATCGTCAGAAGGTCCTAAGTCTCGCGTCGCGGCTTGTTTTAAATCTTATTTCAAATATGAGTTCACTGGTATAAATTATCCCAAGTTCCTTGTAAACAGTTTTTGTCGTTAAATATAATATACCCATAGCACGATTATGCTATCAAAACGTTTATGAGTATTGATTGCATAATACAGCCAGATAACAAAATATAATGTATTCAAAGGCCTAGCGCGAATGCTTGTATAAACCTATTGAAGTACAATTTAGAGGTACATTTGAATTGTTTATTTCATAACAAAATCAGTGCTAAATTTTAAAGAACATTGCAAATTAAAACGAAAAAAGTTGAAAAACGTTTTGAAAATGTTAAATACAAACGGTCTAATTTTTGAATAGAAAAACTACATAAATGATTTGCATTTGTACTAAATATGTCTGAAGTTCTATTTTTCTGATGCTTCATACATATTCTTTACATAAGATTCTTTTTCAATTGAATGTGTGTATCTTTATGGGGAAAGAAATACAGTTGAACAGTTTGTGTAATTAAGCGCGCTTCACGGATTTTGCTCGCGTGCTCTACTGCGATCATTTAGCATAAACGCAAGAAAAAATGCGTGTTATGCAATATGAACGTCAGGTTTTATCTATACAAAGGACAAGGCGAATGTAAATATTGAAAATTTAATCAAGTGCATAAAGGAAAAGCTATTTTGCAAGTACGGTGTCCGCGCGGTGTTCATACGACAAGAATAAACCAGCTCGGTGATATACGACAACTATATATCAATTTAGCTTGTCAGCTGAAGAAAATGCACCTAGTAATAATAGATAAAAAACAAATACTAGTAGTTCAAGATGTCCGCAAAAGGACAGATCGGTGTTAATAGGAAATGAGTGCGAAAGATTTTCAAGAAAATGCCCGGGCCTAGAAGTAGACCTAGAATTGGACGACAAGGATAAGGCCACAGGGGATATAGCAGCTTATGTGAACGAAATCGTACGGAGCCCTTACGACAAAACATACGTCCGTCGAGGCCCGTGTGGCCAGTGTACGTCATCAAACGTTGACCCTGCGACTCCTCTGAAATAATTGTTCGAGTAACGGCAAGCTCTTCCAACTTCACAATTTTCTACGAACTCCATGAGATCTTTAGAGCTCGCCGACTCTCCACGAGTTCAAAAACGAGTAAAACGATGTCCGTACTGACTCGAAGTGATTTTGTAAAATTTCGACTGAACCAACTCGTGCTCATAGCGTGAATGTAATCGGGTATTGGTTGTTATTGTCATTGGCAAGGCTTTCACGTCACCCGAATATTTATAATGTAAATCTGCCAGGCCCACGAATAAACATTTAACATGTTTTATCAGTGATCGTATGTTTCTTCATTAGAAGCAAAATATTGCCTTCCGACGTAGCATTTATGACGCAATTTATCACGTGGTATACACACACTGAATATTAAGGCGTTAAAGCTCTTTTATTAAATAGGACCGTTAAAACAGTTATTTGATTTCCATTTGCAAATAGCTTAAATGCTTGTTCCCGTAAATACCGCCCACCAGGTACCCGTAAATACCGGCCACCAGGTGGGGTAGTAACATTTGTACCCGTTAATACCGGCTACCAGGTGGGGTATAACAAGTGTACCCGTAAATACGTGCCACCAGGTGAGGTATAAAATGTGTACCCGTAAATACCACCCACCAGGTACTCGTTAATACCGTCCACCAGGTACCCGTAAAAACCGGCCACCAGGTACCTGTAAATACCGTCCACAAGGTAGGGTATAACATGAGTACCCGTAAATACCGGCCACCAGGTGGGACATAACGTTTGTACCCGTAAATACCGGCCACCAGGTGGGGCATTACGTTTGTACCCGTAAATACTGTCCACCAGGTAGGGCATAACATTTGTACCCGTAAATACCGTCCACCAGGTAGGTATAACATGAGTACCCATAAATACCGGCCACCAGGTGGGGCATAACATTTGTACCCGTTAATTCCGGCCTGCAGGTGGGGCAGTAACTTTTTTTACCCGTAAATACCAGCCACCAGGTGGAGCAGTAACATTTTTACCCGTAAATACCGGCCACCAGGTTGGGTAGTAACATTTGTACTTGTAAAGACCGGCCACCAGGTGGGGTATAACATGTGTACCCGTAAATACCGGCCACCATGTGGGGTTTAACATGTGTACGCGTAAATAACGGCCACCAGGTAGAATATAACATGTGTACCCGTAAATACTGGCCACCAGGTACCCGTATATACCGGCCACCAGGTACCTGTAAATACCGGCCACCATGCGGGGTAGTAACATTTGTACCCGTAAATACCGGCCACCATGTGGGGTATAACATGTGTACGCGTAAATAACGGCCACCAGGTAGAATATAACATGTGTACCCGTAAATACTGGCCACCAGGTACCCGTATATACCGGCCACCAGGTACCTGTAAATACCGGCCACCATGCGGGGTAGTAACATTTGTACCCGTAAATACCGGCCACCAAGTGGGGTATAACATGTGTTCCCGTAAATATCGACCACCAGGTGGGGTAGTAACATTTGTACCCGTAAATACCAACCACCAGGTGAGGTAGTAACATTTGTACGCGTAAAGACCGTCCACCAGGTGGGGTATAACATGTGTACCCGTAAATACCGGCCACCAGGTGGGGCATAACATTTGTACCTGTAAATACCGGCCACCAAGTGGGGTATACCATTTATACCCGTAAATACGGACCACCAGGTGAGGTATAACATTTGTGCTCGTAAATATCGGCCACCAGGTGGGGTTGTAACAATTGAACCCGTAAATACCGGCCACCAGGTTGGATAGTAACATGTGTACCCGAAAACACCGGTCGCCAGGTGGGGTAGTAACACAGTATACACGTTTTTTTAATTAAAGACGGGGAAAGGAAACAATTCTTTTGTCCTGGTACTGCTGGTAATGATTTAAATTGTGAGTCTTATTCAGTTGGTAAAATCTGCAAAGATATGCTCGGACATGAATCATTCTACATCCCGAATAAGTCATGCCTTCTTGTGGTTATAAAAGAGCGAGGGGTTAGATACCACAATTGCATACGCTTTGTTTCCTAGTCATACAATAACAGTGTGTGTATACAACGTGATAAATTACATCATAAATGCTACGTCGGAAAGCAATATTTGTCTTCCAATGAAGACTTTAAA
This sequence comes from Mya arenaria, assembly GCF_026914265.1. Lineage (NCBI taxonomy): Eukaryota > Metazoa > Mollusca > Bivalvia > Myida > Myidae > Mya > Mya arenaria. The sequence goes on from NC_069122.1 coordinate 6,175,773, forward strand.
CAAAGATTACTTTACTATTTATTCACCTTTTAAACGAAACATGACGCAGTCTACGCTGCCTACGAAGCCCCGCCTCCTTTTTTTACTAGAATTTGATTGAGAGTTTTAGTTTCTTAAAACACTTCGACTAACCTTTTCACAAAACCGCCGCCTGATATAGCACTGTCAAAACTTTATTTTGGAATGAAGTTTGTCGAAGTGTTTGAAGAAACTAATCACATAATCAAAATTCGGTAATAAAACGAAGGCGGGGCTCTTTAAGACGAATAGACTGCCATTTGTTTCATTTAAAATGGTGACGAAAAAGAAAAGCAAAATGTTGCCTTCCGACGGAGCATTTGTGACGTAATTTATCACGTGGTATGAATAATCAACTCGCTGACACTGGGGTTTGCACTGTGTTAAATCGCAATTTATCATATAAAAGTGTAAAAGTAGACGCTGTCCAATGCATAGTCTGCATCCGTTCTTTGCAAACCCATCTGAATTGGAAATTATACGTATAAATTATTAGTCATTTTATTTCAATGTCTAGATTACTTTTTCACAATCAATCACAATTACAAATGTTTTATATGCAATTAATACTTTATTAAGATATTTCCTATTCGCTTGTATTGTAAGATTGACTTTTTGCCATTTGTTCTGTATGCTTTGAAAGAAAAAAATCCATTGAAATTGATGTTGAAAATGAAATCAGATTTTTAATTTTTTGAACTAAGAACAGCAACACAAAAACAAATTGATGGTGTTTCTTGCACAACTATACTAGCTATGATGCTCTGATATCAGTTCTAAAAAAATCAAATCAATTCCTTGTTTGTATATTTAAACTATGAATGAACAGGACTTTTCACTGATATGATGTATTAGGCCATAACAAAATGATATCATTGACACCAGATTAAGTGTGTTTAACGCAAACAAAACCACAGTGTGTTTTTTTTTTCAAGTATACCCATAACAACATTTGTAATGGATGCTTATTTCTTTGAATACTCTACTTTCAAGCTCTGTTTGGGACAGTTCAATTCTGATTGTCTCAAAACATGACCATTGCACCGTTATGATTTTGGTACCTTTTCAATTTGTATTTATATCATTATTCAATTTGAATCCTTGCTTTGTCACGCAGAACAAGGTGTTGTATCATAAATGAGCTCATTTGTCATAAATAAAAGGTACCATTTTAATAAACGTTAGAGAATAAAGTGTATGACGTTAATTTTCCTGTTTAAATACCGAACGTGATGATTATTTTAAAAATGTTCTGCATGAAATTAATATCACGTTTTACCATGATAATTAAGATGAAATATTATCTGCATTTAATATTGAAATATTTTTAATTATTAAAACGAAATGAGAAATAAATGTAACTTGTAAATGACTTGCTGTAATATGACTAATCAATTAATTTATTGCTCTTTATATTACATGTGTGTGTTACAGAAATATCTGCAAAAATCATGAATAATATCAAAACAATTGGTTCTTATGAAGGATACCGTGTTTAATTTGAAAGAAAGGCGCAGAAAACACGGTATTTCTACCTTATTAGACAATCGTTGATCTCCATAAATCTTTTTTCCAGACAATCAAATTGTGTGCGTTTTCAGCTATTAAATACGCGGATACAATCTTGTTATATCAGTATTTGATATATTCTATTGATATTGACTCTTTAGTAAATAGCTAAAGGTTTTGAACCAAAATTTGCGTTTGTTATTTTGATGATAAATACGAGTGTCACTTGAAATGTGTATCGGCTACTGATTGGTGTTTGTTAAAAGAATGTAAAATCCTATTTAATCAAAATTAAACAGAAATCCTTTGTTATGTTGTGAATTTATTTTCCTCCAAAGCAATGTACATACTTTTATCGTTTAATATGCTTACTCGAGGTTTATCAAGATATCCGATGTTCAAACAAGCATGTTATTTAAATCGAGTCTTTGAAAGATAAATGTGAGGATTAACTTTCTCTCGTCTCTCTCTCTCTCTCTCGGGAGAGAGAGTTAGAGGTAATTTACTCGTCCATTAAGCTCACCTACCATATGAAATGATTCTGCTTTTTAAAGGAGCGACAATGAACTTCAGGTCAAGTTTTCCAGCTTGTTTTTGCCTTCGTTGTAGTTGTTTGTTTCAACAGTAAATGAAGCCGTATTTATAAAGCATCTTATAGTGAACATTTTCAACAAGTTAAAAAGTTAAAACACGCATTTTTTTAAGTAGAATTTAAAGAAAACTCACAAAAATACACTAAAAAAATAATAAATACGGCAAGAAAAGGTCAAAATTAGAAATGCATGCGAATAATTTTGATAAGAAATAGAGAGTATTTAAAATATCATTGTTAAAAAATCGAAAATGTTCGCTAAGTTGATTTTTCTAAACCGTTGTGCTTACCTCAAGTCCCAGTTCGTTTTTGCCGGTGGCGATGTCGAACATGTAGGAGTGCCATGGACACATCACGTGACATTTGCCATTGTAGTCCTCGATATCGCCCTCGAACAGCGGGCCGCCTGTAAGGGAGATAACACGTTACTTAAAGAAACATCATCGTTACCATTCGGAGCTCCTCGGCCATTTTATCGAAAACAACCTCGGATGTATTTGGACGGTTTACATACTCAAAAGTGGTACGTGTCCGCTGCAAGTAGATCGCGTAGTAATTTTATTTAGCAGTTAAACTTTGTGACATTACTCTTGGGATTCTTAATTATGTTTGATATTATACAATTCAATGGCAATCAATTTAAACTTAGATCAATAAATACAACTCTTAAACACTACATTTAATTAATGATATAATTCAAAATTTTACGAACTACTTCAACTGATGTACCTGCATACATCCGAGGTTGTTTTTGAAAAACATGGCCGAGGAGTTCCGAATGCCTCGTTACACATTTGACATTGAACAATTATTACAGCGCTTTGAACTCCTCGGCGATTTTCCACCGGAAACAAGCTCGGATGTATATGGTAGGATTACAATGTTCATAATCTTTATGCCCCCCCCCTTCGAAGAAGAGGGGTATATTACTTTACATATATCGGTCGGTCGGTCGGGCGGTCGGTCCATCGGTAGACTTAAGCTTGTCCGAGTGATAACTCAACAATTCCTCTACGTATGGTCATCAAACTTCACACGAAGATAGGGCCTGACCAGTAGATGACCCGTATTGATTTTAGGTGCCATCGGGTCAAAGGTCAAGGTCACAGTGACCCTAAATAATAAAAGGATTTTAAAGCTTGTCAGAGTGATTAATCAACAATGCCTAGACATATGGTCATCAAACTTGACATGAAGGCTGGGCCTGACCAGTAAATGACCCCTATTGTTTTTTGGAGTCATCGGGTCAAAGGTCAATGTCACAGTGACCTTGAATGCGAAAATGTTGTTTGAGTGATAACTCGACAATGCCTGCACCCATGACCCTCTAACTTGACTAGGCGGTTGGGCCTGACCTGTAGATGAGCCCTTTTAAATTTAGGGGTCAAAGGTCAAGTTCACAGTGACCTTTAACGCAGAAGGTTGTCTGTGTCATAACTTGACACTGCCTACACCCATGGCACTCAAACTTGACTTGGAGGTCCATGCATATTTCATTCAATTGTCCAAATAATTCTGACAACATGGCGCTCAGGGGGGCGGCATAATGTTTGGCAAACATCTATTGTTTCATTTAACTACGCTGCAGGTAAAACGCGTAGTTATTTTAAAAGAGCGGTTAATGGCTTTACTCTTGGGAATCTTAATCATATACATGTATGCAAAAACACTCAGTGTCAATCAAATAAAACTTAGATATACAAGATACACGTTAAAACTCTACAATTAATTAATACTATTATGTTTACATATGGTGAAATCAAGACTTGATTGAACTGCAACGAGCATATTGCCGAACAAGTTTATGAATGTTCATGTAAAAACTATTACGAAGTTTTCCTCCAAGATACAAAATGGGGATTATAAACTTTATGTGGGGTGTTTTGTATATATCCTCTTCTGTCTGTCTGTCCATCCGTCCGTATGTCTGTCCGTCCGTCTGTTTGCCTGCCTGCCTGTCTGTCGCGTGTGTTTGTCTGTCGCATCTTTCTGTCTGTTGTCGCGCCTGCCTTCCCTCCCGCCTGCCTGCCTGTCTGCCTGCCCGCTCGCTCGACCGCCCCGCTCGCCCGCCCGTCCTTCCTGTCTGTCTGTCAACGTGTTCCGATTGCTGTAAATGCAACTGGAACATACCTGTAGCTCCCCTCTAAAGTTGCTGTCATACGCTACATGAACTAGCAACAGTAAACAGCAAATACAGTATTATATGTATTTATTATGATCCAGGATACGTGATGTGGAATATAATAAGGTGATTGATACTCCGTGTTCATCCGGGGGTGGGGGGGGGGGAGGGCGTGGCGTCGTATTCGACTCAAGTGGATCGATTTCACGCAGTATTAATTACCTCTTTATGATATAAATTACTGATTAAAAATTGAAAGACCCGGTATAATGTTTTTTCTTACGCCATTTTATGCTGCGTATGTGATAAGGTTATACACCTACTGTTTTACGACTGGTATCCTTTGAAATTCACCCCCAGTTACACTGTCTGTTATTGGTAACACGCCAATTTCTCATTTTTCACTAATGACAAAACTCATTGATTTCCCCGCTCGCGCAGGATCGTCTTGTTATTGCAGTAATGAACGTATAACGGTAGTTAACATTTTAACTGCTGTGCTTAAGAATGCGTCATTACTGACATTAGCAAGTTGTCATGTACTAGTACTTGACGTGCTTGTTAAGTTTTACGACGGAATCAGCTTCCACGTTTGTAACTGCACCTATGTATTTTGCATCATCATCATCATCATCATCATCATCATCATCATCATCATCATCATCATCATCATCATCATCATCATCATCATCATCATCATCATCATCCTCGTCGTCGTCGTCGTCGTCGTCGTCGTCGTCGTCGTCGTCCTTATCGTCGTCGTCGTCGTCGTCGTCCTTATCGTCGTCGTCTTCGTCGTCGTCGTCGTCGTCGTCGTCGTCGTCGTCGTCATCATCATCATCATCATCATCATCAGTTTGCATTTGGTGCAGTTTACATATGTTGAAGTCTACATATGGTGTAATGTGCAGTTTACATTTGGTGCAGACTACATTTGGTGCAATGTGCAGTTTACATATGTTGCAGTCTACATATGGTGTAATGTGCAGTTTATATTTGGTGCAGTCTACATATGGTGCAATGTGCAGTTAACATTTGGTGTGGTCTACATATGGTGCAATGTGCAGTTTACATTTGGTGCAGTCTACTTATGGTGTAATGTGCAGTTTACATTTGGTGCAGTCTAAATATGGTGCAATGTGCAGTTTACATATGTTGCAGTCTACATATGGTGTAATGTGCAGTTTACATTTGTTGCAGTCTACATATGGTGCAATGTGCATTTCACATATGGTGTAGTCTACATGGTGTAGTTACCATATGGTGCAGTTTACATACGGTGCGGTTTATATATGGTGCACTCTATATATGGTGTTATGTGCAGTTCACATATAGTGCAGTCTACATATCGTGTAGTTTACATATGGTGCAGTTTACATTTGGTGCAGTTTTCATATAATGCAGTTTACACATGGCACATTATACATATGGTGCAGTTAACATATGAAGCAGTATACATATGATGCAGTTAACATATGGCACAGTATACATATGATGCAGTTTACATATGGCGCATTATACATATGATGCAGTTAACATATGGCGCAGTATACATATGATGCAGTTTACATATGGCACATTATACATATGATGCAGTTAACATATGGCGCAGTAAACATATGATGCAGTTTACATATGGCACATTATACATATGATGCAGTTAACATATGGCACAGTATACATATGATGCAGTTAACATATGGCACATTATACATATGATGCAGTTAACATATGGCGCAGTAAACATATGATGCAGTTTACATATGGCACATTATACATATGATGCAGTTAACATATGGCTCAGTATACATATGATGCAGTTTAAATATGGCCAGTATACATATGATGCAGTTTAAATATGGCCAGTATACATATGATGCAGTTTAAATATGGCGCAGTATACATATGGTGCAGTTAACATATGGCGCAGTATACATATGATGCAGTTTAAATATGGCCAGTATACATATGATGCAGTTTAAATATGGCGCAGTATACATATGATGCAGTTTAAATATGGCGCAGTATACATATGATGCAGTTAACCTATTGCGCAGTATACATATGATGCAGTTAACTTATGGCGCAGTATACATATGATGCAGTTTACATATTGCGCATTATACATATGATGCAGTTAACATATGGCGCAGTATACATATGATGCAGTTAACATATGGCGCAGTATACATATGATGCAGTTTACATATGGCGCATTATACATATGATGCAGTTAACATATGGCGCAGTATACATATGGTGCAGTTTACATATGGCGCAGTATACATATGATGCAGTTTACATATGGCGCAGTATACATATGATGCAGTTAACATATGGCGCAGTATACATATGATGCAGTTTACATGTGGCGCAGTATACATATGATGCAGTTAACATATGGCGCAGTATACATATGATGCAGTTAACATATGGCGCATTATACATATGGTGCAGTTAACATATGGCGCAGTATACATATAATGCAGTTTACATATGGCGCAGTATACATATGATGCAGTTAACATATGGCTCATTATACATATGATGCAGTAAACATATGGCGCATTATACATATGATGCAGTTAACATATGGCGCATTATACATATGGTGCAGTTTACATATGGCGCATTATACATATGGTGCAGTTTACATATGGCGCATTATACATATGGTGTAGTCTACATATGGCGCATTATACATATGGTGCAGTTTACATATGGTACAGTTTACATATGGCGCAGTATATAAATATATGATGTAGTTTACATATGGCGCATTATACATATGATGCAGTTTACATATGGCGCAGTTTACATATGGTGCAGTTTACATATGTCGCATTATACATATGATGCAGATAACATATGGCGCAGTATACATATGATGCAGTTTACATATGGCGCAGTATACATATGGTGCAGTTTACATATGGCGCAGTATACATATGATGCAGTTAACATATGGCGCAGTATACATATGATGCAGTTAACCTATGGCTCAGTATACATATGGTGCAGTTAACATATGGCGCAGTATACATATGGTGCAGTTTACATATGGCCAGTATACATATGATGCAGTTTACATATGGCGCAGTATACATATGATGCAGTGTACATATGGCGCAGTATACATATGATGCAGTTTACATATGGTGCAGTATACATATGGTGCAGTTTACATATGGCGCAGTATACATATGGTGCAGTTAACATATGGCGCAGTATACATATGGTGCAGTTTACATATGGCACAGTATACATATGATGCAGTTTACATATGGTGCAGTATACATATGATGCAGTTTACATATGGCACATTATACATATGATGCAGTTAACATATGGCTCAGTATACATATGATGCAGTTTACATATGGCTCAGTATACATATGATGCAGTTTACATATGGCACATTATACATATGATGCAGTTAACATATGGCTCAGTATACATATGATGCAGTTAACATATGGCGCATTATACATATGATGCAGTTAACATATGGCTCAGTATACATATGATGCAGTTAACATATGGCGCATTATACATATGATGCAGTTAACATATGGCTCAGTATACATATGATGCAGTTTACATATGGCTCAGTATACATATGATGCAGTTAACATATGGCACATTATACATATGATGCAGTTAAGATATGGCTCAGTATACATATGATGCAGTTAACATATGGCACATTATACATATGATGCAGATAACATATGGCGCAGTATACATATGATGCAGTTTACATATGGTGCATTATACATATGATGCAGTTTACATATGGCACATTATACATATGATGCAGTTAACATATGGCTCAGTATACATATGATGCAGTTTACATATGGTGCAGTATACATATGATGCAGTTTACATATGGCACATTATACATATGATGCAGTTTACATATGGCACATTATACATATGATGCAGTTTACATATGGTGCATTATACATATGATGCAGTTTACATATGGTGCAGTATACATATGATGCAGTTTACATATGGCACATTATACATATGATGCAGTTTACATATGGCACATTATACATATGATGCAGTTTACATATGGTGCAGTATACATATGATGCAGTTTACATATGGTGCAGTATACATATGATGCAGTTTACATATGGCACATTATACATATGATGCAGTTTACATATGGCACATTATACATATGATGCAGTTTACATATGGTGCATTATACATATGATGCAGTTTACATATGGCACATTATACATATGATGCAGTTAACATATGGCTCAGTATACATATGATGCAGTTAACATATGGCTCAGTATACATATGATGCAGTTTACATATGGTGCAGTATACATATGATGCAGTTAACATATGGCTCAGTATACATATGGTGCAGTTAACATATGGCTCAGTATACATATGATGCAGTTAACATATGGCTCAGTATACATATGGTGCAGTTAACATATGGCACATTATACATATGATGCAGTTTACATATGGAGCAGTATACATATGATGCAGTTTACATATGGCGCAGAATAAATATCATGCAGTTTACATATGGTGCAGTATACATATGATGCAGTTAACATATGGCTCAGTATACATATGGTGCAGTTAACATATGGCTCAGTATACATATGATGCAGTTAACATATGGCTCAGTATACATATGGTGCAGTTAACATATGGCTCAGTATACATATGATGCAGTTTACATATGGTGCAGTATACATATGATGCAGTTTACATATGGCACATTATACATATGATGCAGTTAACATATGGCTCAGTATACATATGATGCAGTTAACATATGGCTCAGTATACATATGGTGCAGTTAACATATGGCACATTATACATATGATGCAGTTTACATATGGAGCAGTATACATATGATGCAGTTAACATATGGCGCAGTATACATATGATGCAGTTTACATATGGCGCAGAATAAATATCATGCAGTTTACATATGGTGCAGTATACATATGGTGCAGTTTACATATGGCTCATTATACATATGATGCAGTTAACATATGGCTCATTATACATATGATGCAGTTAACATATTGCGCATTATACATATGATGCAGTTTACATATGGAACATTATACAAATGATGCAGTTTACATATGGCGCAGTATACATATGATACAGTTTACATATGGCACAGTATACATATGATGCAGCTTGCATATGGCGCAGTATACATGTGATGCAGTTTACATATGGCGCAGTATACATATGATGCAGTTAACATAAGGCACATTATACATATGGTGCAGTTAACATATGGCGCATTATACATATGGTGCAGTTAACATATGGCGCAGTATACATATGATGCAGTTTACATATGGAACATTATACATATGATGCAGTTTACATATGGCGCAGTATACATATGATGCAGTGTACATATGGCGCAGTATACATATGATGCAGTTTACATATGGCGCAGTATACATATGATGCAGTTAACATATGGCGCAGTATACATATGATGCAGTTAACATAAGGCACATTATACATATGGTGCAGTTAACATATGGCGCAGTATACATATTGCGCAGTCTGCATATGGCGCAGTTTACATATGGCAAAAGTAACAGTTTGTGCAGTTTGCCTTTGGCGGAGATTGCATTTTGTGCAATTTACATATGGTGCAGTTTACATATGACGCTGTTTACATTTTGTGCAGTTTACCTAAGGTGCGGTTTGCATGTGGCGCAGTTTAAATAAAAAATTTTTTTTTTACATATGATACATTTTCCGCAGTTAACATTATGCGCAGGCTACCTTTGGTGCTGATTCTCAATAAGATGCAGTTTACGTATGTTCATTTTAAATAGAGCGCCTTTTACATGAGGTGCAGTTTACATATGTTCATGTTAAATGGAGCGCCTTTTACATGAGGTGCAGTTTACATATGTTCATTTTAAATGGAGCGCCTTTTACATGAGGTGCAGTTTACATATGTTCATTTTAAATAGAGCGCCTTTTACATGAGGTGCAGTTTACATATGTTCATTTTAAATGGAGCGCCTTTTACATGAGGTGCAGTTTACATATGTTCATTTTAAATAGAGCGCCTTTTACATGAGGTGCAGTTTACATATGTTCATTTTAAATGGAGCGCCTTTTACATGAGGTGCAGTTTACATATGTTCATTTTAAATGGAGCGCCTTTTACATGAGGTGCAGTTTACATATGTTCATTTTAAATAGAGCGCCTTTTACATGAGGTGCAGTTTACATATGTTCATTTTAAATGGAGCGCCTTTTACATAAGGTGCAGTTTACATATGTTCATTTTAAATGGAGCGCCTTTTACATGAGGTGCAGTTTACATATGTTCATTTTAAATAGAGCGCCTTTTACATGAGGTGCAGTTTACATATGTTCATTTTAAATAGAGCGCCTTTTACATGAGGTGCAGTTTACACATTGCTTGTTTTACACATGGCGCAGTTTACATTTTGTGTAGTTGATCTATGGTGCAAATTTCATAAAAGATGCAGTTTACATATGACACAATTTACATATGGTGCAAATAACAGCCGTACTTTAGGACCATTTGAAACTTACATCTGCTCTTTTTTTCTCTTTAAGTGGAATGCTTTTGGTCAATTCTTGGTACAAGTCAAAAATACAATTTAGCTTAGATGTTATAACATAACCAGCACCTAGCTGTTCTAAAATGAAGAGGGTATTGAAACGCTTGTTTAATTTGTGAAATAAAGTACTCTTACCCATATGTGAGCACCACGCCTCCAGGGCATAGAAGCGTCCATTGTGAAAGAAGAGCGCCAGATCGTCCTTTCGACCGGAAGCTGCGTACACGCGCTGACACGACTTCTGCTTGAGGACCGCGTATGCGCCCAGATCCTGCCAAGGGAGATGATTAACGAGCGAGGACATCGTCATCTTACGCACAATGTCTATTTTGTTTGTCTCTTTGTCTCTTTCTCCTCGTCCCAATCCGATCTCACCCGATGAATGGTGCCTGTTCATTCCTTTCTTTGGCGTTCGTATGCGTATCGTTTCTACGTCGTCATCTTCTTCGTTTTCTTCTACGTTTGTTATATCTATATCTTGTTTTCTATTGCCGTTACTTGTTTTTCCTTCAATACCATTACCACCATTGTCTTTAATACCAATCTTTTCCACATTCCGTGTGATTTCATCAATATCTTCGTCTGTTGTTGTGTTCAAATCGCTTTCCGCATCGTCAGTTTCACCGTATCTGCTTTGCCAAGTACCTTTAGATGCTGCAAAATCGTTTTCCAATTCGTCTGTTTTGCACTTTTCCATCTGTCCACCAGTTTTCGTTGCTGAGGTTTCACTTTCCGCCTTTCCTGGCAACTCCATGAATTCAAGAAGCGGGGATTTGTCACCGAGTTCTTCTTTCGCCTGTCTGGAATCGTCCATTTTAGGTAGAGGTTTATATTTAGCTTTTGACTCTGATTTAGATCGTTTACCAGCGGACTGCATGGTCAATTCCTCAGTTAAATGTTCCTCTTTCTGATTTTCACATGCAATCTTCAAAGATGTATTAGAATTTTCTTGCCATTAATCAATGTGTCACTTTCTTTTTATTCCTCTGTGCAAGTGGAGATTCTCAGTTTGATTGCGGTAAGATATTTTTCACTTTTATTGTTGACGGAGAGAGTTTTGTTTCTGTTCCCAGCTTAGATCTAGAACAAACCAGAACCATTGATGTGATAATAACATGTGAAATGCGATAATGTTTCTCGAGCTATATACCTTGTGTAGGATGTGTCTGTCCATGGTTTTAAAATGCTGCATCAGAATATTAAAGTTAGGCCAAGCAAAATTTATTTTATAGTTAGCTTCATTTGGCTGATTACTATTGGTCTTTCAAATAATAAACAAAAAACACTTTAAAAACAACAACACGGTATTTTTTATTTTTTTAAAGTTTATAAAATAATTAAATGAAATTAATCCTTTGGTTAGATCGAAATGTGTAGTGAGTGGTCAATATTTATCCAATAAAAATGTTATTTTTATTATAACCATTATTAATCAAATTATAAAAAATGAAAACTAGAAAACCGTCGAAAAACTACAATTGGCTGCAAAACGCTTACATATCCTTCTTTATGTTTACATTTTTGGGTTATTTTTCCGCATGCCTGTTGTTTTGCAACTGAAAGAAGTTGAAACAATGCACCAGTCAATTGTAACCACGGCCCCCCAGGTCTGGGGAATAGCGGGGACTTTGACTTTCGGTCCAGCCAAACCCGGTTAAAATCCCCGCCCGGCGGGGACACACTGCTTGTAAAATCCCCGCCAAATACCCCCGCACTCCGGGATATCCTAGGTTAGGCCCATTCCCCGCTATTTTCGAAGCGAAAACAAAACCACCGCATTCACTCGGCACTGCGGGGCCTCCTGAAAGGTAAAAAACACGGCCCATTTCCCCCGCTATCACCGGTATACCTCCGGACCTGGGGGCGTGGTTACGGTTGACTGTGGCATAATGATAACATGCTAGCTGTTGTTAATTTCTCTGTTCTGCCCTGTACCACTGTCAGTGTATGTAGACCACGTGATAAATAACGTCATATATATGCTACATCGGAAGGCAGCATTTTGCTTAAAATGAAGACTTAAAACAAAGATAACTTTTGCTACACCATTTTAAATGAAACAAAGGGCACTCTATGAGCCCCGAATTCGTTTAAATACCGGAGTTTGATTAGGTGATTAGTTTCTTAAAACACAAAATTAAAAATAACGTCTGACAGTGCGTTCCATCAGGCAGTGGTTTTGTGAAAAGGTTTGTCGAAGTGTTTTACGAAACTAAACTATGAATCAAACTATGATAAAAGACCAAAGACGAGGATCTGTACACGGCGTAGACTGCGCTATGTTTTATGTCTTTATTCAAAGCAAAATATTGCCTTCCGACGTAGCATTTATGACACAATTTATCACCTTAACAAGAATTTTTAAGTCGAATGATAAAGGGCCATTATAAGCCTTATATGCAAAACCTAGTTATCTAACTAGGTTATACAAGCAGGCCCCAATTTCTCAAAGGTTCTCAGGCGTTACTCGCTTAAGTAGTTTATTTCATTTCGCAAAACTACTTAATTAAATATGATTTGTTACAACAACAAAAAGTATTTTTCTGTTTAATGTAACTCGCTCATGGTTTGTAAAATGCACTCTTTTTAATTACGAAATAAAGTGTGGCAAATCATAAGGAGTGTTAAAACAAAAATACCAAAAGCTGGAACCTTTCAGCAAATGTTGAATCTTTGAAGACCACAATTTTCATTAGCGTTTATACATGGCCTGTGAACGCCAGCTCCACCACTTTACGGTGGTGCAAAGAAAAAGAGCTGTCGACACTTCCGTGGTGGAGCTGTGCCCTATGTTTACATGAACAAACGTGAGTATGATTTATATCTTATTTGATAATTTCATTTAACGGACATATTTCGAAAATCGGAGAATGTGGTTCCGTGTAAGAACACTTCTACTGTAGGCTGGTTACTATTTCGTTTCAATATTGTGCAAACTGTGGTGCCAGGAGCTTTTCTCCCGAATTAGACTTGTGCATATTTTGAGATCTGATTGCATAGCAAGTACATTTCGGTGCTTACACACCCCGTAAGAACATTCTCACGCATGCAAACATAACTGTTATGTATGGTACCTATGCCGGAACACAGTTATGTTTGCATGCGTGAGAATGTTCTTACGGGGTGTGTACCCTGCACGTAGTTTAAATAAACACCAAACTTGCTTTGGATAAAAATAAAACATTTTTTTAGGTTTGTTCAATGTGTTTAAGTAGATATTTTTATTGCATTTAGGGTTATTTTATTTGTAATCTTTCAAAACAAAGTGTAGGCCCAGGCCTACAAGACCTATATGTAGCTACGCGACTGATGTTACAATCTTGTTATCAGTTGTTAATATTTTATTTGGTACGTTGTTAAAGATTTATCGCTCTAAAAGTGTATTTGTAAAACATGTGTATGTATTGAATTTTAATAAGAGTGTCACTTTAACATAGAATTAAGTTGGTATGACCTTACATATAATTCTGGTAACTAGCATTATACCGTAACGGTAAGTGTGAAATGAGGTTGTTAATTTTTTCCCTAATGACACCTTGCAGCTACTGTCAGCAGATTACCAATATTATCAGGAACACTAGAGTAGTTTAGTAGCAATACTAGGATTGATTTCATGCGTATTATATTTCCGTCTAAAACATTGCACGATTTACACATAAAAAAGGGAACCATGACAGAATAACCAAAATAAGCAAGATGTTTTCTCATTCGGAAATCCTCGGCCATTTTCTATCGAAAAAAAACTTCGGGTGTATGCCGGTACATCAGTAGAAGTAGCTCGTAAAAATTTGAATGATATTATTAATTAAATGTAGCGTTTAGTTTGTATTTGTAGATCTAAGTTTAAATTGATTGCCAGGATATTATTGCAAACATAATCATGATTCTTAAGAGTTCAGTCATTCAGTTTAACTGCTAAAATGTTTACGCGATCTACTTGCAGCATAGTTAGTGTTAAGATTTCTGATAGTGTTAACCGTCCATAGATATCCGAGGTTGTTTTTGATAGAAAATGGCCGAGGAGTTTCGAATGGGTGTTTTTTAAGTCCGTATCACCGCTCTATTACGCAAAGAAATGTGTCGTCTTTGGTCGAATTTACATGCTATGTTTTACCAAATATATTGTTATTTTTTTCTACATAATACAACTATTAAATTATTTATTTATTCATATTTTGATATTTGTATGCAGCTATATATGCTGAAATACTTTTCGGTCAGAAACCAGGTCGCTCAGCCTCCTACTGTTATGATGCGGGCCCTGATAGCGCTTATGTAAAACAAAAAGCCGGGCATTAACGGCACGTGAATTTACTGCACAATGCACGTTTTCTACCGATAACGCACGGGTTTTTGCGTTTTAACACACCACGATTATGGACCGAAAACACACATTTTATGCAATAATATAGGGTTAATACACCCTTTTTAGGTCGTTACCATCTGCAAAGGCCCGCAAAATGGTTTACAGCCCGAGTGCGAAGCAAGATATAAATAACTAAAGTTGGGAAGAGTTAAAGGTTTTAGGCTTAATTGAAGTGCTTTTAAAGCAAATAAATAGTCAAAACATTTGCAAAAAGTACTGTCTAGTAGGTCACCTCAGCTTGCCAGGAAAAGACAATTCTGAAGAAAAATATGTATGTTAAATGTTGTTTATTTCATTTCTTTAATATTTGTATGCAGCTTTATATGCTGAAATATGTTTTGTGCAAAAGTTTGCATCGCGGACCCACTTTCGGTCAGAAACCAGGGCGCTCAGCGTCTATTGTGTAACTGTTTCATTACAGTAATGATCATATCTATATAGTTACAATAGTTCATGGTCTTATTTAAGCATGGTGCATTCAATGGTAAATCTTAATATTTCTTAAACCTCAATGTCAATTTTATTGTATTGTATTGTGTGACACATTTGTTTGTAACACACGGTGAATTTTCATTTCATTAGCATTGCTGTTTGCAATGTGCATTTTGTATTTGCAGCGTTCAATATTTTATGTTATTTAATTATGTTTATGACTTATGTCTTATGCAGCCTTCCATATTCGATGTTATTCAAATTTATATGTCATGTATGTAAAGAATTGTTGAAAAATAAAATAAAAATTTAGTATTAAGTTAACTGTATGTAACACAAAGTTCGACATTCGGAACTCCTCGGTCATTTTTATCGAAAACAACCTCTGATGTATTTGTACGGTTTACATACTAAAAAAGCGGTAAACTTTATGACTTAACTGATTGAAATCTTAATTATGTTTGCAATAATACACTTCACTTTGCAATCAATGTAAACTTAGATCAATAAATACAACTCTAAACACTACAATTAATTGATGATATAAGTCATAAATTTACAAACTACTTCAACTGATGTACCGGCATACATCCGATGTTGTTTTCGATAAAAAATGGCCGAGGAGTTCCGAATAAAAGTTCAATCGACTTCCATATTGTTTTCTTATATATACCCCCCACCCCACAACACACACGCACGCACGCACGCACGCGCGCGCGCGCGCGCGCGCACGCACACACACACACACAAACACACATACTGCTTTATAGATTAATATGATAGAACAACAGCATAAATCATTTTATATTTAATGAGCTAAAATCTAAATTTTACATCAAAAATACTTCAAAGTAACATAATATGACATAAGTATAATGCTCATGCTCATATATTGTTTAGTACATTTATTTATTTATTTTTAAGGACCTTTTGATTACGATTAGATTTTCAATACATAATCGAAAGGGCATCACGGATTATATTCAATGATCGGGTATGATTTTGTACTGGTTTTCAATTTCTAGTTATTAAATAAACCACACGTTGTCCTAAGTGTATCGCCTTGCCCACGTATTAACCTTATTTATCATTAGCCTTGTTAAGGTTACACACCACCATTGTCATTTCCTCTATAATTCAATGTGAAATGATTATTTTTAAACAACATTTAAAGGCATTTCGAGCGAATGCAGACTATGATAAACATAGATATTCTTAAAGTACAAGCTTTAAATTACCTTTTAAGCCAATAAAAAAGGGGGGTCAAGTTATTCCTAAGAAAAATCTCTCCACTTGAAAAAAAAACTCTAAAAATTGCACAGTCCACCATGACAGTTCTTCCAAAATGACCTTTCAACTATAGGGCAGCAGTTTATGCTTAAATCTCTATTCTAAGTGATAAATCAAGCAATAATAGATACTCAAGGTATAAAAGTTTCAGGAATAATGATATTTTCGATTTACAGTGTATTGAGCATGTGAAACATGTCTATCAGTCATAAAAACATTATTTTTTTATTGAGAAATTTCCACACAACGGAAGTACATATGACGCAATGGTGACGTCATACCTTAAACCTTATTTGTCGACAAAATTAAGTCGGCATATATCTAGTGAAAAATGAACGAGTCGACATGTTAGTGTATACACAAACAACATTCGGAGCTTCTCGGCCATTTTACATCGAAAACAACCTCGGATGTATATGGACGGTTTACAATGTCAGAAATATATACAGTTTAACTACATGTACGCTGCAAGTAGATCGCGTAGTAATTTTAATTTAGCTGTTAAACTTTATGACTTAACTCGTAGGAATCTTAATTATTTATGCAATTATACACGTCACTGGCAATCAATTTAATCTTAGTAATACAAAATACACGTTAAAACACTACTTTTAATCAATATTATTATTTAAGTTTTAACGAACTACTTAAACTGATGTACCGGCATACATCCGAAAATGGCCGAGGAGTTCCGAATGCAACAGCAATCGTCTCGATTGTGTGGAAAGGTGTAAGCTCGCAGAATCACTCTCCAATCCGTTTCCTGTGTAATATTCAGAACTGGTGTTTATTCTCTGAGGCAATGTGTAACTACCCCTGGTGGGGATCAAACCCTCAACCATTTGAGTTGAGAGGCGGACACCTATTCCACTAGACCACTTTTGGGCTGACATATTGCTGATAACATAAAAGGTTATAACTGATTGACACACTATTACATGATCACATTATCAGCATAATTATGCGATACACGCAACTATGGTATAAAATTAAATCAGTTGAAAATTAGTATCATATACAAGTATTGTAACATACACTTTACACATTATTTATATGGATGCCTAATTAATTTATCTCTTTTTACATCCTTATTTCCCGAAGTTACAGTCTAATACAGTGAAAAATGAATAACTTAAATACTCTTACCATATGCTCGGATTCCACATTAGTTTGTAAAGTATCCAACTATAAATAAATATTAGAAATACTTAAAAAAAATGATGCTGCCCACAAGCTAGTACAACATCTTAACAGGCATCGATTAAACGGACCTAGGATTTCTGGAATCTGGTATACATGGCGACAAGGACAAGGTATCGACATTTTCAAGGTTTCTCAGAGAGAGCTGCCTGTCCTTTATAAGCAGTGAGAAGATTGTCGTTTGCCCATCACCAATAGTTAAAGGGATTGTTTCGCTAATATCTTTACCTTAGTGACATTTGCGAGACACTTTAGTGAATGTTAAAAACAATAGAATTGGTTACAGTGGTTATACTGGTTTATTGATGTTGTTGTAGTTGATGATGGTTGTGGTAGAGGTGGTGTTGGTAATTCGTGAATATAAAGTAGTATTTCATTTGTCAGTAAACAATTAATTTTGAAAACGTGTCACAAAGTATTTGGCATCTGATTTGGTATATATTTTGAACTTCGGTGGAAACAAAACACATATATTTTGATTGTACGCATATCTGTATGTTGTTGTTAGGCGTCACAAGTAATTGGAACAGAAAACCTGTACGATAATGAACATGATTTGTGTATACACGTAGTTATAAAATATCAGACCTTTTAAAAATATTAATTTCTAGGTGGTTACGACTCCATCAGTTAAAAAAGCGCCAAAATATCGCTTGTATTTCCCTATCGATACATAAATCATATGCTCGTTTTCTTCTGATGCAGTCCAATATTAAACATAATAATACATTAAAATTAATAATACACATTTCCAAACTCAGTTGCCGATAAATCTCTGTGATCTATTTCCTTTAACACTCCAATACGAGCCAATTACTTGCGCCTGTTCTTACATCTGGATTGCAACGTGTTTCCATCGATACCAAGGGGTGATTAACCTGGATTTCTGCATTTGTGCATACATTTTATGTAGAATCACACCACCTCTGACAGTTTGTTGCTTGTCTATACCACACACGAAGAATGGAAATTAATCACTGAAACACTCTAAAAAATTGAAAGGCCACATCGTCGAAAATATATTTTTACAACATTAAAACAACATCACGTATGTACTTTCAATTGCGATCGTTCCCATGGAAACGCAACATCGTTACTGATGATAGAACGTTTTGTAGCTGTTAAATCTTGCTGGGGGTAAAACAATTTCTAGACATTTTATATGAAATTCCTGCATGCAATTTCGTAATTTCCGTTATCATTTAAAGGGGCTAGACTCCAGATGTTCCCAAAGTCGGCAAATACATTATTTCCACAAATCAATATTACAATTGTCAATACGATCTCACA